>NW_011887841.1:268341-271943 GCF_000806365.1 Fopius arisanus
TTAATAAAAATGTTTTTAAGAAAAAATAATATATATATGTCTATTATATAGATATATTCATGTATGATTTTTCATTCTGTAATAATAATAGGTTATAAATCACGTTGGGTTCGATTAATAAAATTAATTTCGAGAATTTGAACAGGAAAATGAAATAAATAAAAATATTTTAAGTGAAAAAAAAATATTGTTATGGATTAATTTTATGAATTGAACTTAATTTTTTAATTAATTATAAAGGTTCATTATAGAACGAAAAAATATACATGAGGAAGACAAGAATATATTGTTAATGATTTTATCTATCGAATATATTTTTCGTGGTTGTACCCTCAGATAATAATCATCATATATCATAATTATATATCTCTTTTATCTCGATCAAGTATATAGAATTCACCCTTACATATCTCAAATATATTCCAATATTTTTCTATAAAAAAAAATACACAAAACCCCTAAAAAAAGCGTGCAATAATTGGACTGCCCCAAAAAATTCAGAAAGCACTGGAAGAAAATCACGAATACCTCAAATCCCCGAAGTCAAACAATTGTGAATATTCATAGATTCTCTGACCCAAAGACGAGTGAAGAGGCAGGCAAAGACGCCCTTTCGATAAAAGAAAAAAGTAAAGAGTAAAAAAAAAAGAAAAAAAAACCCCTCGATGAAACTCGTGGCGCGTAAGACGATTGTCAATAAAGTGCAAAATAATGTTTAGCGTTGAATAATATAGTGATAGAGGGTAGGTTAGTTAGTCAGTGGTACGTCCTTTCGAGCAGACGATTCAGGGAGGGTGGACGGAGGAGGGTTGGTGGGTGGTGGGTGGTGGATTGAGGGGGAGAAAGAGAGGTCGCAGTGGCGTTGGCCTAGATAGACGTCGCGGGGCCGACGGCCGTTGCACCTCTGGGTTATCGAACAACCGGGGCTCGAGCTAGCGGGAGTTCAGAGACTGCCTCAGCTGGAGGACTACAACCCCATTTTACCCAGGACTCCAACCCACAACTGCAGTACTGTCAAACAATTGATTTTAATTTGCCACTCAGTCCAACATCTACCTTTCCCCCTCTTCCATTCCCTCCCCCTCGCGACCCCTCCTCAGTCACCCCCGCACCGCAATATTGCCCCCTTCATCAAAATACACAGAATAATTAAAGTTCGGTACTGGAAAATAATAGAGTGGAATAGAATACTTCATTTCATCGATGCTACTTTACAGTTTTACATCTACACAAGCAATAAGTACCTCCCATAGTTACTTCATGAATATTTGATTTAGTGTCAACAAGGATAATAACAGCATTAATTAATGAGGGTGAAATTATAGTTGCATGAAAAAAAATACTTGCATGATGTATGCTTTATACTTGATCCTAGTGTAATCGATTTTCGGTGAATATCAAAAAGAAATTGATTTTCCCACGATTCTATTGACAATTTTGAATATGGTAGGATGAAGAATAAAATATACTTGATTCAAGTATTTATTTTGTCGGAAGGTACTGTTTGTAATCAGTGCGATCCCTCATTTTTTCGGCTGAACCCCCGTTTTCTCGCAGTCTAGAAAATAATGAATACTCGAAATGGTGAATCGGGGCATTGAATTTCTGCGAAATTAATGTCCATTCACTATTCCGGGCTCTCGTATCAACGATTTTGATGTAATGGGTGAGCAGTGGGTGGTTGGGGGGAAAGAAGGGAGGGAGTGGTGCCTAATGCGAAAGTGCTCCACTTTCTTTACATATCAAATGACACAGATCTTGGATCAATAAAGTAGTAACAGACATCAGTACGTATATCAGCCACATACGGTCTGACTATATCCCACAACAATCTACTGAAAATCTGACGGCTCGGGTTGTTCCACTTTCTGCTATTGAGCGCATGACCTGTGTTGTTGGGGGTGCCCTAGGCCAGTTTTCACAATTATTCGACGGGACTCACCGTGATTTATCCCCCGGTATGACTCAGTTAATGATTTGTTATGTAATTGGGAGAGCAACTCGATGGTTCACTGCACGGGGATAAATGGCTGTCAAATAACGCAAGAGATTCAAAACTGTTGGGTATTTTCCAGTGGGTTCGTCGGGAACAAAAGGGAGAACTTTTCAGGGTGAAACATTGAATTACGCATGAGTAATTCGCGCTAACTATCGGATCCTTTTATTGGCTTGCAATTCTACTGACATTTCGCGACATCTTGTCATTGAAAATTCAGAATTGAAAAAATCCGGGGAAACTGTAAAGTTTGGCTCTATAACAGTAATTATGAAAATTTTGGGACAATTTACTGAGAAAATAAAATGACAAAAAAAAACAAAAATTCCAATTTCCACCAAATAATTAATCTAAAATTTACAATTACGATTTTCATTCCCTCAAATCATGAGGAAATCATGAGACTGAAGACAGTCCGGGAGTGAATGAATAAATTTTCAAAAGAGTAAAAAACTTCAAGCGGAATTTATAACGATAGATTACCTTCTCAGATTACTCAGAAGTTCATTAAACAAATTGGATTTAATCACGTGGATCTGAAGTAATCAAGCATAATGAATTCCGAGCAATTGCATCTCGTGGGATCTTCGAGGGCTTCTGGCATAAATACCTGAAGAACTTTCCCACAAAGAATTCTTATGGAATATTGAAACGCCGCGGGAGAATTCGGCGAGTCCATTTAGATATTCAATCTCCCGAGAGGTAGGACTCCGGTAAATAAATCACAGGGCGATTTCACCTTCACCCTGCAATTCCAATACCTCGAGATTACCCCACAATCCCAAGTTTCCTATCCCACACGTGATTTCCTTGGATATCTCAATTTATGTCAAATCCAACAGCAACATTGAACGGTTTGAAAATTTTTAATGGATTGCTCCAGTCGTTTATACTTCACTAGCAAAAAAGTTCACATATCCCTCCACCACATTTTCGAGAAATATCTCGGGATCGAAGAGAGATACTGAAATTTTCCTCATAGCCTCTCTTGTAGGATAAACTAAGAACTACAAATAAGATATTCATGAAGATTTCGATATTTCGTTTAAGTTCAGAGATATTTCTCGAAAACTTCCGATTTTTGGACGAATCAACTCGTTCCTTAATCAGCTTTTTGAGGAATAGCTCTGAATCCACGGGAGATATCGAAATTCCTATTAAAACCACTTTTGCAGAGTAAAATAAGAGCTACAAAAAGTTATTAATGAACATTTCAGCTATCTCTTTTAGATTCAAATATACTCGAAGCTTTATGTATTAAAATGGACTTGTTACTCTTAATCTTGTTGCAACTAAATCCATCCCTCAAATTTGGACATACTACAGAATGATTACGGCGTTACCAGTGCCTTCGGTGAAGGTCTTCCACAAGACCTACTACCATGAAAAAGGCCAGAGGATTGGGAATAGTCAGCCGGGAAGTCCCTTGACGGATAACGAGGCTGCACTTGCCCTAATGGAGAAGGATGAGCTCGAGTACTACTTCTGTGGCAAGGTAATTTATTAAACTCTCCCTAACTTTAGTGTTTATAAATCAGGACTAAAGGGTAACACACCCCTATAAATTATAATACCAGACGAGCATCAAAGCTATAAAAGAAATTCC
>NW_011887841.1:272323-274419 GCF_000806365.1 Fopius arisanus
GTGATTTTTCGTTAAATCTTCTCACAGTAAAATAGTTACTCATTTCCTGGTAACCACTTGAATGAAACGCTACTAGTTCCACCACCACCGGAATCACATTCGAGTCACCCACGTGATTCAAATGTGTTGATGCAACCCACCCACTGGAACTAAACTGGAAAACTACATTTTACGTTTAGACGTGGGTGTTTATTCAGAAAAGGTCGGATACGTGTACACACCAACGGTTAGAAATACCTCAGGCGAGGCCATACATGCGTACAAACAAATCCGCTGACGACTCAATTCGGGCAATTCAATTTCACGGAATAAATAGCCATTACCGGTGTCATTATTACCTATAGAAAACATGTCATCCTCTTGAGTCACAACAAAATACCCCCTGGGAAATTAAATCCCTGATCAACTATAGCAAAAACCTTGACGCGTGTTCAACATCTTTTCACTCGCATTCGTGTTATCTAGCTCGAATTGCCGTAAAAACTTGTTGAAAACCTGCCACGTGGATAAACATGTCAACCTCTCAGGTTACAACAGCAAAATATCCCAGGAATATAATATCCTTTCTCTGATATACGAGACGGATCCGTTCAAGTGGAATGAACAATTTTTATCAAAGCTCTTTTTTCATTACGTGAATTTCCGTTTGCATCATTAAATGCTACGAGTTTTTTGGATTTATGACGTCAAGTACGTGACAACTGAAGTAACTGAGAGAATTCTCATTTTCAACTCAAAAAATTGGAATTTTATTTCATTTTTATGGCACACTAAATCGGATTTAATGATTACACTCACATTACACCGTTAGGAAATTACATTTAAAAGTTTCAGTTCAAAGTTTGAAATTTTTAATAATGAAAAAGTGACAGGAAATTTCGATAGAATTCCTCATTACTATTTTGATAATTCCCAATCTTTAAGTCCACAATGCACTGGAAATTCGAGAAATAATAATTTCTCTTTTTCAATTCATTGAAATTAATTTCTGAATTTCCAACGAAAAAAATACAAAATACAAAAAAAAATTCGAGATTTCATAAAAAAATCATTTCCAATAATTCTGTAACCGAAATTTCGATGAAATAGTGCGCCTTAAAAATCATTGGAATAAAATGGCAGTTAAATTCCCCCAATCGCTGACTCCCCACAAAAAAGTTGTCAAATAAAAATGAATTCCATCTAGATGAAGCCAAGAGGATTTTATCTCCAGAAAGGCACTTGACAAATGGATCGTTTGGGAGTTTTATTTGGGTAAAAATGCGTCAATCTTCCCGAAGTAATAACAATATCGGGAGAATTCTAAGCTCTGGGCTAAAATACCCGATAAAGCGAGTGATAATTCATCGATGTGCCCTGACAAAGCCAAAAAAAACCTTGGTAACCAACGACGCAGTTGAGAGTTAGTGGAAAAACGATGATAGGGCTGAGTGGATTTATCGGAGAAATCCACGACGTCCATCAGTGATTGAGGGTGAATAGGGTGAGAGGGTGACGTCGGCATGACGATACGTGGGCGAGTAATTTTCCTTCCCCTTGAAATATATCCGTATTCCACCTGTCGAGTAAAATTATTCTGGCTACAACAGCGAATCAAAGACGAAATGGAAAACTCGAATAAAACTATTCGACAAATCCATCAACTCCTCAATAAAAATGGAACGATTTCAAGGGTCACGAGAATTTGCGCTTGAATATATCATATGATGTAGAGTACATTCGAGGACACCCACGCACTTTTACTATTTTTCACGTTAGACCGCTTTCCCCTGACATTTGGAATTTCGACGCGAACGATTTTTCGAACTCCCGGAATTTCTTTATTATTCACTATTTCGGAGACTAGGTCTCAATCCCTGGTTGTAAGATTAGAAAATATTTTGATATCAATCGGATTTGATTCGGATATAATAAATGTGGAGAGCATTTTATGAGGAAGATGCATCAGATAATTGGGAGAATGCAATTTTGAGAATTATGAACCTCTTTTATCATAATTTCATAATTTCAGAACAGTTAATATTAAATTAATATTAAACGCTCAATAGTTTGAATTTAAACTGAATCAAAAGCGCTCATTAAATTTCGAATTTTCC
>NW_011887841.1:284939-286567 GCF_000806365.1 Fopius arisanus
TCAAATCTCGAAGAAACATAATCACACTCCTCACGTGCATTTGATGTTAGCAGTATAATTTATGAAATAAAATACAGAAGTGGCAGTTATTCTCAGTCATAATAATTGAGAATTATTTTTTACATTGAGGAATAACAAGAATTGCTCTGGAATGCGAAGGGGAGAGATTTTTGAATGATGAGCCATGACGATTCTGTTATCATTGGACCACAGGGGCAACTCGAGTGGTATTTGTAATTTTAAGAGATGATCAGAGATGAATTTTCCCTGAGAACGAAATTACGAGACATATCTCATTAAGTGAGAGAAGAGATGAGAAATATTTTTTTATCAACCGAGTGTTTACGATCCATGAAAATAACAAGGTCCTTGGCAAGTAATATATATCAGTAAATCGAGGTAGCATTTCGTTGCTGTTTACCCCAATTGATTACGCAGTGAGAGGAAAGATTATTCATGTGAGAAAATTGACCACACGATGCATTTCATTAAGGGAAATCTATTCTTTCGGGATTGATCCTATCGAGTGGATAATTCTGCAGAGGAGTGACCATCAATATTTAATTTTCCACACCATTCAGTAATTTTTACGTTGAAAATAAAAAAATAATTTGAAATCAATTGAAATTTCACATCTCAAAACTACAATGAGACATATTCTCTTCCAACCTCTAATTACCGAAATTCATTCTAATTGACATTCATACAACTGCAGAATTC
Source organism: Fopius arisanus (assembly GCF_000806365.1). NCBI lineage: Eukaryota > Metazoa > Arthropoda > Insecta > Hymenoptera > Braconidae > Fopius > Fopius arisanus. The sequence goes on from NW_011887841.1 coordinate 285,660, forward strand.
CCCGGTACTTGATATTTTTTTTTCGAGCAATCCTAGAGCCGTTCATCTTACGGAGGCTTTAAAATAAAAGGATAATATTAAGCCATTGAATGCGCACACCTAGATTTAAATTTTTTATAATGGTGCTGAATAAAAGAAAAAAAAAGAGAGTTAAATTGTCATGGCAATTGAACTAAATTATGTACGCAAAGCATTGAATCTCGCTGCTGTCAGGACTATTGAGCCCCAAAGTCTATTGAATTGTTGAATTGTCTCTTGAATTGTCTAAAGATATTTTACCTATTGAATTTATCAATGTAATTTATTGAATCCTATCACTTGCAAGGCAACTAGAACACCAGGTTTTCGATATCCAGCTGTTAACATGTCATGAAATGAGTTAATCCAGTAAACAAATGTATTTCAACAATTATACGCCACGCATGCAAGTGATTGTCAAAGAAGAAAGTCTATTAACGCTTAGTGTAAAATAAAACAAGTTGGATACCAAAATTCTACATTAAAAAATAATTAAATAGTAATCCTTCGTAATAAGTGAATTTGATCAAAATGAATTACTCGTTCAATCGCTTTAAAATTACCATGTATATTTTATAAGCAAGTAATATTAATTAAATATTAATTGATTATTACAATAAAGATTCAGACGTATCGACTCATTATTCTTTTATCCCCTCCACACCTCGAACATACGACAATCATTTTTTATTTCAAGTGTCAAAATTGACAGTGACTTAGAAAATTGAATAAATAAAAAAATTATTTAAAAATATATCAATGCTTAACGTTCAAATCTGTGCTCCTCCCTCAGCAGTAGTTTTATTATTACTGTCACTATCGTCATGGTTATGCATCTGCAAGTGGGGATTTTGTTACAACATGCGAGACAGTGAAGTATAATTAATTTT
>NW_011887841.1:287542-351028 GCF_000806365.1 Fopius arisanus
AAAAATCTCAGGAGGATAAAAATTTGGTTATCCCTTTTTTGAAGTCTACAAATTCAAAAATATTTGAAATACCTATCTCGAGTTCTTACAAAAATGTAGAATCAATATTTGAGGAAGTAGGAACAATGTAAATATGAATGATTAAGATACCACAACTGATAGTGCAAATAAATTATTTATATTTGCGGACTTGAAGTAAATAAATCATTTAAAAATCCAGAACATGATGTACTTGTCCCCAGAGAAAAATATGTCGACAATTAGTCATAGGCTTGAAGCTGGTCGTTTTTTCTTCGCGAGAGAAAAATTATTTTTTCGTCAATGTGGTGATTAAAAAGTAATCACGACTATTTTAGTGCTGTCTACGGCCAGACAGCTGAAGCAGCAGTTGCTCCAGCTGAGAAACTCACTCCTCCTCCTCCTGAAGGAACTGACAAGCCTGTCACTGCGAAAATCGAAAAACTTGTGAAGGATATCACGTCATTGAACCTCATAGAGGTTGCTGAGCTAAGCGATGTTTTGAAAAAGAGGCTAAACCTTCCTGATGCTCCTCTTATGCCAATGGGAGGGATGGTGATGGCTAAACCACAGGTATTAATTAATGCCATCAAATTATTTCGAGAATATTCAAGAATTTCGACTATTGTCTTCAATTAATTCCCTCCCCCAATTACGGGGTTCTATAATTTTTCTAAATATCGATTAATCCGAGAATTTCATGACTAGGAAAAAAATATCAAAGAATAGTTTTTAGAAATTGAATACTTTAGAGAAATGCCCTTCGATATTTCGACGTTAAATCGATCGTTTTCGAAATAAATCAATATAGAATTGTTATTTAAACGGTTTGCTATTAAAAAAAAATAATTTTAATAATTTTTATTTTTCTCTTTTTGCTGCCAAAAGCCAGAGGTAAAACTCTTGATCATCAACCGATTCCATTGGTTCCCCAAGAGAATGACTATCGAATAATTTACATTTCATCTATTTCAGGAAGAAGAAGCAGCACCTCAACAGAAACAGTCCTCTTTCACAGTAAAACTCACGGGATTCGATGAAAAACAGAAAGTTCCATTAATCAAGGAAATTAAAACTCTGTTATCTGGGATGAATCTTGTGCAGGTAACGATTGAAATAATATATATTCAAACATATTGGAAGATTCCTAAAATAATTCATTAACAAAGTGGTCAAACAAGAAAAGTAGAATTTTCCATTATTGTTAAATATCGATTGAACTTAGAAACTATTGATTCTAGAAGAAAATAGCAGGAAACCTTTTTTATTATAAATTTAATAAACTGCCAAAGGTTCATTCAACATTTTCGTTTTCAATGAATAGTTTCCAAGATAAACCGAGAATTTAAAGGCATGTTAAATTCTATTAATTTCATTTTACCGCTTGGTTATTAAATTCCCGGAGCGTCGATCGACTATTTAAACATTTATGTTAAATTACAGGCAAAGAAGTTCGTCGAGAGTGTCCCGACGATCGTCAAAGCTGACGTAGAAAAAGAGGAAGCAGAAAAATTGAAGGAAGCGATAACCAAAGTCGGTGGAGTCATCGAGATATCGTAAAAATTCACTAACAATTTGTTATTGAAAAATGTTCTACGCTGTCTAGTTTTGTAAGGGAGAATAAAAAAATGTTTCGTCAATTTCCCCTGAAATTTATTACCCCAGATCAAAAACCCCATTCCATCCCTAAAAATTTTTTTCCAGAGGGGGAAATAATTGAATTGATTAATCACAATAATTATTGATTAATAAAATTTAATTCCCCGTTAAATTTTCGTTTTTGCCTGGAGAGTAATGGCAATGAGGTTATGTATCAATTGGCGGCAAATCGGGCAAATCCGAGTTGCTAAAGGTCACGTGACACTTTTCATATTGTTTTCTATTTACAAAACAAAGCATTCATCGAGGAGCTCTTGTTTCGATTCAAACTAATTTTCCCCAGTTATCTTTGAATAATCCATAAAGTGCTCGATGAATATTTTGACAGTCTTCTATACATTTGAATAAAATATTTAAAAGGGAATATCGCGCCTGTTTGAGTCAACTAATTGATAAGAGGGAACGATAAGGGGTTAACCATAACGTCCAGTGTCCAATGATGGCCATTTTTGAAGTGCCCTTCAATTCCCGACTCAATAACATTGTAATCTATTGATTACCCGGTAAAATATGATCTATCGATTAATTTCATGGATTAGAAATCGAGTATTGCAGTTTGATCTATCCTGAGTCATTCGATATTCCCGAGCATCGGATAAAACCCAATGGACACAGAAATCGCAAATTCGGTGAGTATCAATTCTATAATTTAACTCTGTGAATGAGTCGGTCGTTCACCTAATTTTCACTGAGTAAACTGCAAGGTCTCGATTTTTTTATGCATTGAAAGTTCTGATTCAGTAATGAATGAGTAAAGTGAAACAGGTGGGACCAATTAATAGTCAATTTTTTTTAGAAATATCTCGGAATTTCAGAGAGCTACTTGAATCTTTGTTAAAGCATTTTTGTAGCTCTCACTGCACTCTACAAAAAAGGTCCAGACACAAATTTCGCTATAAATTTTAGATCTAGAGATATTTCTGAAAAACTGGACAGGAAGAAATCGTCTTCGCAAGTGTATTAATTTTTGTGTTAAGAAAATTATTGAGAGTGCTCGAACATTCGATTTTACCGCCCATTGGAATATTGTCTTGATAAAAAAAATTGTTATGGTCAAGAGGACGTCTCATTTGATCAAATTGAACCCTCAGAATTGTAAAGTTTTTATTGGGGAAACGCGAGTGACGGGAACCCAGTGAGAAAAATTAATCCGAAAACTCAGTTCTTGAATGACGAATACCGACTTTGATAACATAAACACGAGTGCCTCGCAAATCTCCAATGAATTATTCAGCCAGTATTTGATTCCAACTTCTTGAGGAAACGACGAAAGTCCTCGGTGACTTGATAATTTTCAAATTTACAACAGTTAAATTTTTAGATTTAGAATTAATTCGTAATTACGAGAGTATCAAGAGCATAAAAGCAATTATTATCGTTTTGTGGCAGGGGAAGTGCGCCTTGAGGAAGAGGTCAGTAACCTCTTCCGTTTCGGTTCGAGGTCACTTTCTCATGTGAAATAAACAAGAGACTCCTTGTTGCTCGACGGATCGATTACACCATTGAAAATGCCAAAACGAAAATTGCGGGAGGTATTGAAATTTTTTAATCATCTGTAATGACTAATTGATGAGCGAAAGAAAAAAATCCTGGAGCGTGTGATAAGATTGCTCGATTTACTCGTTATCAGGATAAGCCTTATGATGTCATCAAAACAATTCCCTTTATTAATTGTGGATAATCAAGGTCGCGAATAGTCATAGTTGAACAATAAATGGGTGACGCAAGAAAATTTATCAGTCATTTACGATTAATTGTACAGAGAGGTGAGACACCGGGGAATATTTTCCAGATGATGCCTGGTGATGAGGATCTCGACCAGGGGAATACACCAATCATGAACAAGAGAATGAGACGAGTGAGTGACGTTATTGATAGCGTTGGGGAGAAGGATGATGACTTGCCATCGGGATACAGCACACCACGAGCTACGGAGGCTGATAATGAAGTGGTAATTATAATGACGGAGTGGTGAAGCCTTTCTAAATGTCAAGGGACGATGAGAGAGTGCAATTGAGACTTCAGCTCTTTTTCAAATAATCGGTCTGATGAAATAAATTTATATTTCCTATTGGAATATTGGAGATTCAAAATGGTTAAATGATAACTTCAATTCGTTTTTGATGTTCTTATAATTAACATAAATTGGTGATTAGTTTTTGGAGTCACCGGAGCAGAATACACCGGAATCGATTAGGGTTTTTAAGCCAAATTGGCTGACACAGAAGAAGTCTTCGGACCTTCCCGATGCTGGAGTATCACAACCTTCATGTTCACAGGGGGAAACTGATCTATCGCAGCCTAGGTAAATAAGAATCAACTTCTCCAATTAAACCCCTGATGTTTAAGGATCATGGGTTCGAAGAACTTATGAAAATTTATGGAACTAAAAAAAATTATTTGTTTAATCTGTCAGTGCTAGTAGTACCCTCTCGGCAACGATGACTGTTCACAAAGACGCAGAGCATTACAATATGAATCACAAAAATCGAGGAAAATGTGTAGTCTTCAATCACGAGATCTTCGACACTGGCTTTCCACCTCGAGAGGGATCCGCACTCGATGCTAAGAAGATTGACAAAACTTTCAGCAGTCTTGGATTTGAGGTGGAAATTTTAGAAGATTTGGAACACTCCAAAGTTATCGAGAAAATTAATGAATGTGAGTCTAATTCAATACTTCAAGAACGTCTACTTCATTTCTGCGAGTTTTCAGTCATCGAATTTTTCAATTTCACTCTCGTGAATGAGTTTTCCAGGAATATCTCATCCCAGGAATGTTTTGAAACAGAATGTGGACGAATAGAATAATTATTACGAGACACTGAGTCACTAGGTGACTGTTTCCATAACTTTTTTGAATTTACAGTGAGCTCTGAAGATCATTCTGACAATGACTGCCTCTGTATATTCATGCTAACCCACGGATTATCCCCAGATATGGTTTTCGCTAAAGATGTAGCGTACAATGCTGAGAAAATTTGGAAGCCATTCACTGCGGATAAATGTACGAGTCTCGCCGGAAAGCCGAAGCTGTTCTTCTTTCAGGTAATACGGAAAAAAATTGATCCCGTCAATTAAATTGGGTAATGTCTGTCTTAAATATGAATCTCACTAGAAGATTCCCTGTATTTTATTCCCTCAAATATATTTAGCGCATTCAATTTCTTTTTCTTATAGCACAAATAAAATGGCTGAATTCCGAGAAAGTATCTGCACTGATTTTCAAAACTATGTCGATAAAGAGCGATTTTTATGCGCTTCCTAATTTTTTATATTTTTCATATGGATTAATAAGGCCTGCAGGGGAGAAGGATTGGACGCAGGCGTTCAAGTGAAACACCCAAGACTAGCAGCTGCATTTAGAACTGAAGTAGATTCCTCTACGACTTCGTATAAGTTGCCTACACATGCAGATTTTCTCATTGCTCACAGTACAGTTCAAGGTAAAACTCAAACTTTAAGAATTAAAAAAAAATAAAACTCTAAAAAACAACTGGGCATCATTATGAAAGACCGAATTCCGAAATTCATCATAAAAATAAGATTGTTTGGACGAATTGATTAATTTTTCACGATTTATGTTAGGGCACTACTCCTGGAGAAGTCCTAGCTGTGGCACCTGGTTCATCCAGTCCCTCTGTGATGCAATAGATGAGTTTCACGAGACGACTGATTTACAGAAAATTCTAACGATTTGCTCACGACGAGTTGCCACCGAGTTCTCATCCTACAACGAACTCTATCCTACGCGTCACGAACAAAAACAAGTGCCTTCAATCACCTCGATGCTGATAAGGGATATTTACTTCACCCCGAAGTGAATTATCCTCGCGAATCATTTATTTTCATTTTTCCCTTATCATTTTTTCATGTTTTTCTAGCAATAATCACTTGATAATTTCTCTCATTTGTACGAATAATTTCGCAAGTCGTTCGATAGTTTATCAAACTTATTAAAATTTTGTGTACGAAAATGGTGCAGTTACAACGTTTCCCATTTTATACGTTGAATTAATAAAGAAGTTTTGGTTCTGATTTAATTACAGAAATTGATTTCATTCAATTATTGAGATACAATAATACAAAATTGCATAAAAGCTGCAGTTTTACCTATGAAGACAAAAAGACTGCTAGTGCAGAAATTTCCCTAATCGAATGGTCAATTTCGAATCGTCAACATATTTGCAATATTTCCTACACTTCTCGATAAAAAAATTATCGAAACTTCCTCATTGAGCCAGATATAAAAAAAGAGAGATGCAACTGCAATTATAATAAAAGAAACGCAGATTCCCGCCATTTTATGATAAACATCAATCCAAACAGAACGAAATTGAATGAATAGAAGAAATACACGAGACAAAGAGAATCCGAACTCCCCATCTAAACCATCGTTCTTTCTCGATTATCCCCTTCAAATCTTCGGAATTTTTCAAACTCCTCAAATAAAAAACAATACGCACTACAATTTCGCAAATTATCTTCTTAATGCCCTCAAAAATATCAGAAAAACCACGAAATTCTCCCGGGAGAATTTCCTCTCAACAGCAATTCCCTCGGTAAATCCTCATTGTGAACAAAAAATTGGAGGAAAACATTAGACAATCATTTACTTCGAAAACATCTTCAATCGACGTCCCCCTCGTCGGAAAGATAGTAAAAGATAGTAAACATTCCGGTGTTATTAAAAAAACCAAAAGCCGGGAAAAACTCACCCTCTCTACCGTAGGCGCACGAAAATTCCTCCGTTTCGGCATGAAAAAACCCTAACAACTCTCCTTAAATCCACATATCATAAACACTCCACCTAATTCTCACCACAGTTAATAATTAATCACTCAAAATTACTTCAAAAGACCACTAAAACCACTAAACTTTTGCGAGAAAGTCCCGGGACACCTCTCCCCGCCAAAAAATGTCGCAACTGCGCCGCCATCTTGAAATCAAAACGAGCGGGAAAAAAAAAGCGCTATACCCTCCTCAAAAGCGAAATGCGCAAATAAACAATTTCCACCCTGAGAATTGCCGGGAAAAACAATTCCCCGGTCACCAGATTTAATATCGTGCTTACAATTTTGGGCGGAGATATAAAATACGACGTAAATTTAAGGCCCGGATGGATTATCTGGAAAATATAATTTACTCCAAAATTTGGACTGCTAGTTACTCCGGAAATTAATCGTTTATTCCAATAATTGTTAGCTAGCGCCATAGCGGGTGTCAACAACTAGAGCGCTAGCTAACAATTATCGGAAAAATCGATTAATTGATGGAGTAATTAGGTGTGCCAATTTTGGAGTAGGCAATCTCGACATCATCTGATCGAGAAATAAAATCATCTCGAAAATTCAAACCCCCGAACCGACCACGAAAAAATCCACGGAACGGATACGATATATCCGGCGGCGTTAGTTAATAAATAAATTTCACTCACCGGCGTTGGATGAAAATAAGTCCGCTTTCAATTTTCACCTTTCGAACGACCTACCTTAACTGTAAACATAAAAAAAAAACAAATTGTTAATGAAATTTCGACAAAATAATTTTTTTACTGCAAAGGCGATTTTTAATTTTGATTTGAGAGTTTTTATTTTAAATTATTATTTATTTTTAATTTTTTTATTTTATTGGAGAGTTAATTGAATAATTGAAAATTGTTTGTAATGTAAGCATTGAATATATCAAGAATCAGGAATGAAAAAAATGACATGAAAATAAAATGAAAATGATGCTTCAAGGTCATAAAAAAATGCATACGAAACTCACCTTGCAGTCGGTTGCAAGATTCCCTCCAATCCTGGTGATGTCCATGTGATTCTGACGCCAAAGGTTGAAGTCGGCTTGGAAGCACCAGCACTCGAGACAGTTCAAAAATTCACTTATCACTTATCACTTATCACTATTCACTTATCACCACACAACCAAGAATATTTTATCAACTCAAAATCCACAAAAATCAATAAAATAATATCAAAGATCAAATAATATTTTTAATCATTCAAAATAAGATGAATGAGAAAAGTAATCCTTCGAATCTAATTCGCACTCTCACTTCAGTCCGTATCTAAACACACACTACACAATTCCGAGAAACGGACAAAGGAATTTTTGTAAACACAATGACGCCGCGCGGCCGTTCGGCAATACCGAAGTTCAGTGTAACAAAGGAAAAATGTCAATCACTCAAAATGCTCTGATAAACTGTTTAAAAAATTATTTCACATCCCAAAATCACTTGCACTGAGTCCCGCACTTTGTATTTTCAATGTTCACAGGGGACGCCGGTTTTCTGCACTCACTGGGAGCCCGATGTTAACGAATTTTCACTACGCGACACCCGAGCGACCGTTCCACGCACTGTCTCCGAACGTACTGACTCCCCACTCAAAATGGCGTGGCGTTGGAAGCGGCGCTCGAGTGGGGGGGGTCGCCAGGCGATACTCCGCGCATGCGCACAGAACACCCCGCGTGCGCACAGAAGACCGTGCATACGCACACAGACCCTGCATGCGCACAGAACACCGCGGGCAGTCTCAATTTGACGAGATACGATAATTGCGAAAATTCTTAACTTAATGAATAATTCTCTCTTTAAAAAAACAGTGCAATCACGTAAAATCCAATAGTCAGTGAAAAATAATTGATTGAAGAGAATTTAGCGTGTGGATTTTGGTCTTAACCATCAAAAACACTTCGATCGCAGGACTCTTATGGGGTCGGCTACTACGATGCCGCGGGGGTCACTCAAACCCCCAGAACTACGCCTCTACTTTGATCAATCCTCTTTGCTCCCCATCTAAACCATCGTTCTTTCTCGATTATCCCCTTCAAATCTTCGGAATTTTCTCAAACTCCTCAAATAAAAAACAATATGCACTACGATTTCGTAAATTATCTTCTTAATGCCCTCAAAAATATCAAAAAATCCACGAAATTCTCCCGGGAGAATTTCCTCTCAACAGCAATTCCCTCAGTAAATCCTCATTGTGAACAAAAAATGGGAAAAAACATTAGACAATCATTTACTTCGTAAACATCTTCAATCGACGTCCCCCTCGTCGGAAAGATAGTAAAAGATAGTAAACATTCCGGTGTTATTAAAAAAACCAAAAGCCGGGAAAAAATCACCCGCTCTGCCGTAGGCGCACGGAAATTCCTCCGTTTCGGCACAAAAAAACTCTAACAACTCTCCGTAAATCCACATATCACAAACACTCCATCTAATTCTCACCACAGTTAATAATTAATCACTCAAAATCACTTCAAAAGACCACTAAAACCACTAAACTTTTGCGAGAGAGTCCCGGGACACCTCTCGCCGCCAAAAAATGTCGCGACTGCGCCGCCATCTTGAAATCAAAACGGGCGGGAAAAAAAAAGCGCTATACCCTCCTCAAAACCGAAATGCGCAAATAAACAATTTCCACCCTGAGAATTGCCGGGAAAAACAATTCCCCGGTTACCAGATCCACTTCCGTTCGAACTTCGGTGGGAAATTCAAACGTACAATCACGTGATAACCGCCCAGATGATGTTCACCATCGGCTGTGAAATGAAAATGAGCCCTAGTAGCGCCACGACTACCAATCGACAGTCGTAGGCGGTACAAATCAGTCCAAGTGCATGTCCTGATGATGTCTACTGCCACGATGGCCGAGGATGCTGAGCCAAACGAAAATTCCAGGATGAATAGCGATGAAAAAAGCCTCGACGAGGTCGGTAAATTCCTAGAAACTCTTGTTTCACATTAAAACATTAATAACCCCCGACAACGTGGAGCGCTGTTGGATGATTAATTACCATGGCAGTGGAGATCTCAAGTGTGATTGACATTCTGACAGGTCAATAGTCCTGTCCCAGTGCCAAATGAGAATGACGTTGGTATCGTTGGGTTCGAAGCTAGAGAAGTGATATCGAGGCTTGAAGATGCTGTCGAGAGAGCTGCTGACGGTGGGGGCATTACCTGGGACAATCACCTGGGGTTCCTCACACAGTCCAAGAGTCCTGAAACTGTATTACAGCTCATACAGGTGATTATCACGACTTTCCTCTATTTATTTAACAACTCTCTTGGCCCTTTTCTCAGTTAATCGTCACCAGTTCGATGAGATCCAGATAAGCTTCGAGAAATTACGGAAACTCCGGGGACGAGAGAGCAATGACTAACTGCTGATTATTTATAACGATTTTTTACTCTAATTGATATCTCTCTGTGTACAGATGAATGCGAATATTTAATTTCTATTCTGTTCAGTGGAGTATCCTATTTTTACATTTGGAAAAAAATGTATCAAGGGAGGAGAATTTTTTTTGTAATTATTGGATGGTTAAATGTTACGGAAGTGTGGAAGTGACGGACTTATGCAATTTAAGTGTACATTTAGTTCAATATGTATTTCCCGGGAAATAGTACTTGATAATTATCCTCTTTTTGTAGGTTTTACTTTTCGAATTATTCTTATTTTATGACATTAAATGTATTTTATCACTTCCATTTACATTATTCATTTTAAAAATCAATTTAATTTCTATTTTCAATGCCGATAAATAAAATAAAATAAATAAATGATGTACCAAATAGGCCGAATATATTATTTCATTGATGTAGTGACCGGTATTACAGTATATAAAATGGAATATTTCATTCAATTAACAATTAATATACTGCAATTTGTTCCTGCCAAATAATTATTAATAGAGGATTGAAATTATATTCAGGTTGACATCTCATAATTATCAATCCCTACTTCTAGGACCTAGTGATCCACGAAGATGCGCCCCAAAGTGTGGAATGCGATTCGCAGGACCCACCACCAGCTCATCTGACGAACCTTCCGCCCCTGACGGAAGCAGCAAAGCTGTCTCTCGTGACACATTCAGTCTCAGCATATGCTGTTGCCCTTCCCAGGGCCCATGCACAAAGATTAGCTGCACGTCTGGCAGCAGACACCACGAGATGGTTAAGTCACATATTCAGATTCGTCGACTGCGCCTCGTCCTTCCACGAGGACCACCTCGAGGGTCTCGTCAGAGTTACGAGACTCGCACTCCACAGGAAGTATCCAAGGTACATGGAGGATGGATTCACAGCCCTCACCGCTGCTCCACCCCTTATTTACAGCTCCGTGGCTGCACCACTTGGAGTCGTTCAACATTTATGTAGACAACTATCCCTGCCTCTGCACTGCGTGCGACCGATTCCCCAGACGACGATGTTCGGCTCACGACAGGTGATGGACGTGGCAGCCCTGGAAAGAAGGCTCTCAGAAGACAGTCAATCGAGCAATGTGACACCCCTGCTGGTCCTGGGTGAAGTTGGTTCAGCGATAACAGGTCACTGCGACAATGTGACTCGTCTCCGTGAGATCTGCGACAAATATAACGTATGGCTGCATCTACGAGGGCACTCCCTAGCGGCCCTGGCCTTCAACACTTCGCCAAAGGATCTGCCCTCGAAGCTCGCAGACAGTATAACTCTCCCCCTGGGAGTGTGGCTGGGCATTCCCTCCTTGCCAGTAGTCACCCTCTACAGACTAACCGACACCAAAGGGGGTAAACCCACGTCCCGGGATACAACCCTCTCCTTAGTCTCCGGTCTTATGGTTGAATCCCTTTCCAGACGCCTACCAACTCTTCCCCTGTGGGCTGCCCTCCAGGTTCTCGGGCGCGAGGGTATCCAGAGTCGCTTCAAAAAGTGCTTCCAGGTCATCGAAGACCTCTACAACAGAATTAAAAAATTCGATAACATAAAATTTCTCAGTCAAATTCCTGGTGGAGCTGAGGGAACGCAAGAGAATGGCAGATGGACGATCAACGATTTAACGACAAATCCGGTGAACAGTCCACAGTTGTTTGAAGTTATATCGAGTGCACTGGTGTTCCAGTACGTTCCCACAACGCCTTCCAACTCCCAGGAAGGCGAGTATCATTCACTACCAGAGAGAATACCACCGTATTATGACAAATTGAACTCATGGTTGGGCCAGATACTTCAAAGAGATATCGAAAACGTTCCCATAGAGCTCTGTGAGATTGAGCAATACGGAGTGGCCATCAGGATCTGCTGCCTAGAGAATATCGGACCTGCTCCGTCATCTGAGGACATGGACAACGTGATTGCCTGCCTGGAGCAGCAGATTGAAATTTTGAATGCAACTGTGGAGCACAAGGATACGTTTATGAGACTTGTTACGCAGAATGATTCACTTCATCTTGTAGAGATGCCTGGGTGGGCTGGTCTTGGTGGAGTTCGATATGCACCACCTACGTGGATTCAGATTATGACGGAGCAGACGAAGGAGGAGCTCAACAGGCTGAATATGCAGCTGGTGGAGGCGCTGAGGAGCACTGATGCTGCATTCTCCTTGGGAGAGGGAGCGGATGGTTTGGCTTGTGTTAGATTTGGAATGGTAACACAGGACACTGATGTCTCAGAACTACTTTCCCTGGTGCTTCAGGTTGGCCAGGAGGTTGAGGCCAGCTCTAAACTCCTTGATACCATGTCGGAGGTCGTTAAGAGGGGCATTGAGGCTGCACAAACTGATCTTGAACGAGAGAATGCTGAGAAACTCTGGCAGGAGGGCATCCTTAGGCATGTTCCAGTCGTTGGGACATTAGTCAATTGGTGGAGTCCGCCTGCCAAGGAGGCTGGGGTACGTGGTAGGAGTCTCAATCTACAGGCTGGGGTTGTTGAGTCTACTGAGAATATATACAAGTACCATATGCAGCTTCAGCCAAATTCAACGAGCAATAATTCGGGAGCGAGGACACCACCGCAACCACTTATTCAGACCCCTGTGGGTGCTGGCAGCCAAAGCCACAGCCGATCCTCGAGCCACTCCAGTCTTCAGAGTGGGAAGGGAGTGCCACTTGTTAATAATTCAAATTTACCACAGACTGTTGTCAAAGAGGAAGTGCCCGAGTTACCGTCGTAGTTGGATTTCATTAATTTTGGTGTGAAGTTGTTTTTTTTTTTTGGGAGTCGAGAGACCTTTTGCTGAATTAAAGCAGACGAAATTAATTCCGAGTAGATGTAAAAATTGAATTTTTATTTTAATCAGTGTAATTAGCGCTTTGCTTGCGTTTTCTTTTCTGATTATTATGAAAATTGGGGGAAAAATTATTCGATGCGGATTTTTCCTTTTGATTAATCAGGAATCGTCATAGTATTACATATTTTTGCATGATTTTATCGAAGGAAGTAATTTATTTAAGAATTTTGTTCTGGATATTTTACCGCTTTTGATAACTCTCAAGATATTGAAAAAAGGGATTGTATTATTAATTTCGTCAATTTTTTTTTGTGGTAAAAGATCTCGAGAGGTTGAAGCTGGTTGTTTCTTTCGAATTTCCCTTTGTAAATTTTATCCCGTTGCAATTGCATCAGCAATAATTCCGCATAGAAAGCTTCTCAATTATCACATGGCTTAATGTACTTAGGATCATAACGCTCGATTCCAATTTCCATTCTTTTAGTTATTGCACTTATTATTCAAAGTTATTTGAAGTTCTTCAAATTGATTTTAATGCACTGTTCCACTTGCATAATTGCTATAATCATGGCCAACGAATTAATTCCTTACAAGAGTTTTATTTTATTCAGTAGATTAAACGGGAAAAGTCCTCATAAGTTGTCAGAATTTTAATATTCTCTTTATGTTGTATTATCATTTATTCTTTTTGTAATCCAATTATTTTTCAATGTGCAATTTATTCCTAGTGCATAAGCACATTAATAACTAGCTATTAATTATCAAGCACAATTAAACAGTTTAAACTCATAATAAATAATGCGAATCGTGTGATATAAACATGAATAACTGAATTCATCACCAAAGATCTGGCCTCGCGTTCAATCAGTCAATTTAGATGATTCCGATGATTTGCACATTCATTTCTCCTCCTGACGAGAGTTGAAAAGATTAGAATAAAGGCGATTGATTCGTATTTAAGGACAATTATCCTTTTTCTAGTGAATTAACGAGAATTTAAACAATTATAAAAAGTTACACTTGTTGAGACTCAGGTGTACGCAAAATAAATTGAGTTCATATGTATATTTATGTACCAAAACCTTGTAATAAAGTATTGCTACAGAAGGAACAATAATAATCAATAACACATAGATTCGATTTATTTATCTCTCTTTATTTTTTCATTCTCTTTTTCGTTTTTATTTCTCATTAAATTCTTGCGTTACACTATTTGTATGACGATAGGAGCATTTTAAACAGTATGAAATTCTCCATTAAATAAATAAAAAAAAAGGAGAAAAAAAAACACGAGCCAAATATTCAACCTCGACAGAATACTGTTATTGATCCCGTTTTGCATATTTCATTACGGCAGTCTTCAGGATGATATTTTTCTCGTATAATTAATGGTTTTTCCTCCCTTCACTCTGCAATTAATGCACTATTTCTTAACGTTAATTTAGAAGTTAATCTGTCGAACGTAAATTCTTTTTATACTTTAATTATTTACCAGCTCCTCTTAACAATTACACGAAGAGTCGCACGCACTTTATCTTGACACTAAATACAGATTTTTTAATTCTCTTTCCATCGTTAATGAATTAATTAATGGGAGTAGAAGTTGTGAATGGCATAGTGTAAATATCATGAGAACAGATTTCGCAAAAAAAAGAGGTATTGAGCCACTTTATCAATTATTTGGATTATGGATTATTAACTATTTTATTCCGTTCCATAATCCAAAATCTTTAGTTTACACTCCATAAATTACAACTTGACAGAATACTTTAATGGGGAAATTAATGATACAGGGATTATGATGAATGATCAATAATGAAAATGAAGGGAATTAAATAAATGCTCGTGGAATGGCACTGTCAGTCCTTCCTCACGAGACTAAACCGTGATTGGGAGGACTAATTACTAATTAGGTAATTACATCCTGCCTGAGAGTCCCAACAAGCCTCTCAGGCCCATTAACGACTCTCATATTTTCATTTTTACGTGAAAGAACACTGAATGATTAAAATTATCACACATTACACGTCTAAGATAATCTAACACTTTTGTCTCTACGTATTTACAAAGGGGTAACGCCATTGAATTATTTGAGTTTCTTTGTGGGGGAAAAAAAAACACGGTGCGTTGAGTGAATTTTTCAAATGACCTCAACATATTCTCTTTATCTTTGGATCTCGCGTCAAACCATTTATATTCATATATATGTATATATTAAAAAGGCTTGTATTCTTTAACGTTATATTCATATGAATCTTTCCCTTGTGCTCCTGGTATTTTCACATTTAATTGCCACAAAATTTTTCGTTAGTGAACAAATCGAAAAATCATGGGTCATTGTGGTATCAATTTGTACTTACATAAATGCGATCACCTGAGCTGTGGCAGTTATTTTATTAATCGATAATAGGCAGTAATTATCGTTAAACTTCATGTAATTCAATTATTCAATAGTCCATGGAAATTATCCGCGCTGCCGTTTGAAATAGGGCATCTCCGGTCTCAGATCGTTGACATTCAATAAATACATTAAATCGGTAACTCCGCTTTACCGATTAAATTCGTAATAATAGATATACGTTACTTAGGCAATGACGACAAAATTTGTGTGCTTTTTTCTTGTTCCATATTTTCGAAGACTTGAGAAAAATGATAATAAGAAAAAATGGTTTTTCACTACAAATAGCGCAGTGCGCGTAAAATGTAAAATATATGTATATATTATATAAAAAAGTGTCTTTTGGTATCCCTCTCACATTAAATCGTAATGAAAAAACTTGGGGTGTACGATTACACCAATATCGTTTTGTACATAGACTACAAATTTGATTTATCCTCCCCAGGACAAATGTCATTTATCATTTTCATATTCGAGTAAAAAAACTTGTTTTATACACATTAAATGCTTTTTCATTTTTGTACACTTCGATGTGGAAAAAGAAAAATCATTGAATTATAAAAACGAAAAGGTTCCACTGAGCTCCAGTTGACCCCGCACGCGAGATTCTGTGCAATAATTTCCCCATGGAATTTTCAAATTCATCATGTCTTTGATGAATTATCATTATTAACCATGTGCCAGATTAATCGCCCCCTCATTAGCCTTCGTCTCAGTCTCGTTATTAGGTCTTGATTATCCTCCACATAACTCACTTTGGTTTCACTTTTTCTTGGCTATCTATTTATCAATTCGAACCTGGCTTTGCCCAATCCTCTCAGTTATTTCTCTTACAATTCCGTGACAGCGTACAGATTTGGATCACTGCCCTGCACTTGGCTGAGTGTAGGTATGGCAGAGGCTTTATCCTGTCTCGATCTTGCTCGATTGTACGTACCGTACATGTTCGGTACAACATTGTTCTGGGCTGTACCGTTGAACTGATTGCATGAGAAATTACGGTCGAGTGTTCTCACCTGGTCCTGCATCTGATCCTGAATTCTTATGTTAGGCGCTTTGTTGCGAACTAGGGAGCGAAATTGATTCATGTTTGTTTGTGATCGTGATTCAAATTCCCAGGTTGGCTGGCTGTGTTGGTTTGTTGGATTTGGGGGCAATGGACGATTCTGATTCCACGCTGGTGTTGGTCCTCTCTTCAAGTTGGCAAGATTCTTTGGATCAAGAGTTTGAGTTTTGCGGGAGTCTTGAAATGTTGCTAGGTGAGCGGGTTCGTGAGAATTGTGAGACATGGTGCCCGTGAAGGATGCTACACTGGGAGTCCAGGGCGGTTCCCTTCCTGCAGGGCAAAATTTTTCATCTGTATTCTTCCCATCTTCAATCGCAAAACCTATCATTACTCCAATCATTTAATTCTTCTCTCATAAGTAAGCAATTGAAATTATGCAAACCAAAAATAACGAACATATTCAAATAAATAATAATAAACAATAATACAAAATTCAATCATGATGATAAAGAGAAAATAAACGCAGACACTGAACTCTCACTACTAGAAGCCATAATTTCCGATGAGAATAAAAAGAAAAGCACTCGTATTCAATGAGGCTACGTTTCGACTGTCATAACACTCTAACGGAGCGGTTTCATAAAACGTATTTATTCATTAAATTAAATATATGCACCTAGCGGGAAATGTCTAGTGCATTTGAAACGTTCCACAATTTCGCTGTACTTGTGAGTTTGAATTTTCCTTCGGGCGAGTAATTCAGTTATTTGAGGGGGCAAATAGTCGATAATAATGGCAGAAGTAAGTGAATTCAGAGGAAGAAATTGTGGTTTATCGGGTAATTTTATTGAGAAAATAAGAGAAATTTATTTTTGGCTGCTCACCAGGCTCCGAGGGGGCGTGTCCTCAGTAAAAATCACTCGACTCAAGTGTTTTACACTGCTTGCTCAGAGTTGCGTACTGACCAGGTTGATCTCCGTGTCCAGAACGGTGTTCATTTCGTCCACTCGCAGATTGCTGATTATGCTGAGATGATTTGTGATCTCCGAGTCCACTGTTCCCGTTAACACCCCCACCTCTGTAAACGGCAATGCCAGAAACGTTACAACATTCTGCCTCTTCCCCAACCAATAATTTCCAGATAAATTATGAAGTGATGGAACGTAACAGGATGCATCATATTAGTTATGAGATCCATTTGTTCTCAAGATAAATTTATCTATAAAAAATGAATTTCTTCAGTTCGTTTGGTTTCCTCAAGTTCGACCACTTCACTATTAAAATCTAATAATTAACAAGATCATTAAAATTAGTTCACTCTTTCCACTAAAAGCACATTCCTATTCCTAACAGTAAACTGGAGCCAGCTGCATTCAATAAAAATCACCTAAATTCTCAAAAACAGTTTCTAATGATAACAGGAATTCTGAATCTGACAAAATCGAGAAAAAACGAACCACTAAACTCTATAGCGACAGACAGCGGCTAATCGACAATTAAAAAAAACTTGAACTAAATATCCAACTAAAATATCTGAAGCTCAAATCACGAAATGTTTAATAATTCAATCATTTTTAAACAATAATTAGATCACTTGAAAATTGGAAAACAAATCAGTGACAAAATACTAAAGCAATATTCAATATCGATAAATATCGATTGTTCCAAAGAACTATTGATTGTAGAAAGACAGATCGAGCGGCCTCATTAGTCTTAAATTTAAGCTACAAAAATACTTCAATCTTTCTTTCTTAAATCAATATTTTTTAAGATGAATCAATAATCAAAGAAAAATAAATCGAATTTATCTCACTTTATTATTTCGTTACTGAAATCAATTCGTCGTGGAGTGGTCGAAAGACAAGTTTCTAGTTGAGATTTCAGAGACTTAAAAATCCCTCAATTCTCATTAAAAAGCTCTGAAACGAAGGGAGACTGAAAATTTTCTGTTAGAACATCTTTTTTCGAGTGAAAAAACATCTACAAAAAAGTTATTAACAAAAATTTCACTATCCACCCTAGATTCAGAGATATATTCGTAAAGAGCAAGTAAATGCCAAGTACACTTGCTATCCCTGGCCACTCGACAACCAAAAATAGTTCGATAACTGAATTGATAAAATAAAATATAAAACATGCACAAACTTTAACATGCTCTCGTGCAGCTGGCGTGCTCGAGCTGTCGCAGTAGCGTAGGATGGCGGGGGCGGCGTTAGCAGAAGAGGCTGCTTAATTGTATTATTCGTGCCATGAGCATTCTGATTAAGAGGAGGGGCTGTAGGCGGGTACGACCCTTGGCCACGAAGTGTTCTAGCTGCGATGGCCTGGGATGCCGCTGATGGTGGTAGGAATGGATCCTGCTCGTCGACCTGATGATAATCCCTTCTGAAACAATTGGCACAATGTCACATAATTCCATTTCATTCAAAGTGTTTTTAATACTTTCCATCCATCTGCAACTAGTTGTTTTAAACACTGAATATGACTGGTGCAGATAGATAAACTGTTTATACCAAACAAACGAACGCCTTGATTGGTTTTATCACAGACTTTATGCACTGTTCGCTCAATTTTGTGTTTATTCATTATGTAGATGATATTAAAACGTTCAACAGAACCGGAAAGGTGGCGAAAAAAAAATTGATAAAAAAAGTAACGACTGAAATTTTACCGTTTCCTGATGTAGATCCACGTGTGCGAGTCGACCCATACAAGAACAGTGAAGAAGAGTCCAGCAGCAAGACTAGCCAATAACATAAAAGTCAGTCCATACAATCCCAAATGACACAGACTCTTAGTAGCATGAACATAACTCTTATGCACTTGTTTGCAATCAAGAAGCGTTGTCAATCCATTCATAAGGTTATCGACATTATTGACCTCACTCTTGAGACTATTGAGCTTCGGCGAAAGATTGGCCTTCTGATCCTTGAACAAATTGAGAGCAATGTTCTGAACGATGTTGAGACTGGCCCTCATATTGCCAGCAGCAAGTCGTCCCTCCCTTAGTCTCTGGGTGAATGGATTATTCCTCGTGCTCTCGCAGTGTGTGTAATAATTGAGTACCTCAGCGGCAAGTGTAGAGGGTACTGTTCTCGTTAAATAACCATCCGGTGAAATGCATAAATCACCGAGTGCAACCGCGGTTGCTAGATAGAGTGATGCCATCAGCCATGAGACTATCACAGCAAATAATCCAAAAACTGAGAATGTTATTAGGGCGCATCTGGAGTGTCGCGCGACTCCGACCAGCAGAACCACGCAGAGAACGAGAAGTGTGCTGAGTACAGCCATCGTGACAGGCCACCTGAATAATTCAATCCTCTCTCCCAAGCGAATTTCCCTCGTTATGCTTATACCACTCAGTGGTTTTCTTATCTCGTAAGTTCGATTAATGGCAATTGTCGTGTTCTGGGTCATGTAGTCCCACACCTTCAGCAGATAATCCACAGCTGTTTTGTTGCTCACTGGGGCATCGAAATCATCTCGCAGCGATGTCAACCCTGGATCGAGCTTCTTCTTCAGGATTGTCTCGATCGTGTCTGTCTGATTTTTCACGGATATCACACTGCCGTCCACCTGTTTAGCTGCATCCAGCAGATGCACTACACCGTTGTGCACGTCGTCATTGCCGTAGAGACCCACTGCCACTGCTCCTGAGCACAGAATCGCTAGGATTGCTAGGGAGCACTTCAGCAGGGTTATCGATCTCCTTGGACGAGGCTTTCGGTCGCAGCATCGTGTCACTAGGTACACCAGCAGCACCAGAAGTGTTAGGATCAGCCAGGCGGCAGGCAGACTTCCCAGTATTCCAAGGCTCTAGAATATTTAATACATTCGATCGGTGATCGCTTCACATTTTATTCAATAATAATATTACCTATCAAAATATTTTTTAAATATTACAAATCAAAATATTATGATGTAACTATATTACATCGCGAAAATATTACAACTCGCCCCGATGCCAACATAATTTTAACAACATTAATATCCTAACCGCCAGTTTGACATTTAACATTATTTTATTTTCACCTACCTCTTCTAGTATTACTCTTCAATAATTATTCGGTTTTATTTTTAATCAATTACTTCAATTCAACTACGTGGAATCCCACTCCCATAAAAAAAATTAGCTTCTTATATTTTTGGATGCCAGGAGAATTTCAGAGGAAATAACTTCCTTTGAAGTCAATCAGTCCGGAAAAGAGCTCTAGGTTTTTCATCGAGATCTCAACGACCACATCCTAATCACGCCCTTAGCCAAAGCCAATGAGCCCCACTCGATCTCATTAATCGGTCATTCTCAATCATAATCTCAAGTCTAATCTGATCGTTATCAATTGTCGAGAAGATAAAAAGAACTTCCGGGGTTACTCTTTGTTCTCTGGTGTTAAAGACATCTCGGTCTCAGCTGCAGGGCACTTGAAAACATCCCCTTGATCGTCCCTTCTGTCTTTACGTCTCGATATTATCCCATTGTCGTCCCATGAAGGGAGACCAGTCATCGTCCACGCAGAAGAACGTTATTTTCATCGAAACTACCCAGTTGCTAAGGCACAAGAAATGGAAATAAACGTATAAACCATGAGACCCCCAGAATACACTCCCCGAGGCACATTATGCCGCACCAGTTGGGCTCTTTGTTCATTGTTGAGATTCGCCTCGTATTGTGCCTCACAGGTTTAGTAGTTCTATGCGGCCTAGATTCATTCACATACTGCGGTGTTTTATTTTCTCTTTCTCAGATTTTTTTTCACTCTTTCAGCCGAAGTTTTAATATTACTGGCCCCATGACCCAGCTCTTGTTATCCCACCGCAAATTGTTTAAAGAAGGGTTTAATTTGTCTGCCGAGCAGATTTTAGTCTTTTTCAGACGGACAACTGGTTGTTTAAGGTCGACTTATTTTTAGTTTTCAGTGAGAATTTTTAGGTAGTATGAATTTCCCAGAGAACAACAGAAATAAATAATAAATCTGTGGCTGTCTTATTAAAAAATAATCGAAAATTTTTAAACTGAAGAAAATCTTTCCTTCTCACAATAAAATTGACAAATTGAAATTTCGCTGAAAACCGAGGTTTAAGTGGAAAGATTTAAACTCGAATTTACAGTTAACATCTCATTTCGCAGGCAATCCAATACAACGGATGAAAGACAAAATGTAATTGAATGAAAAAAATAATCAAAAAGAAAATCCGTAAAACACAAGTAATGTCCCACTTGTTTTACTCTTCTCACTTTCTAACTTTTACTCTCTCCTTTAATTAAAGTTGTTAAACCGTTGTTAAGTTGTTATTATCAGGTCAGATCTGATTGCACACCTCGAGCCCGTACTGCCCCCTGACCAATTTCTGTTCGAGTGAGTGATCTCTGTACGAATAAAATCATTACAACAGAGTACTTGTTCAATAACTTATTGATTTACCTCGAGATATATCTCAGAGCGTGGATTGAATGTGTTGTTGACAGAGTGAAGAGATACGTTGAGGTGTGGTAAACTGTGAAATATCTTAGCCAGTGGTGGTACTGTGTACTGCTCCGGAAGTTGTTGACCAATCGCCATAGTGATGAACCCTTGCACTGCTGTGACTCCGGTTTTAAAGACCTCTCTTGTACTTGTCAAGACATGCTACACGCTCTGAAATGATAAACATTCATCAGACAATTCGAGAGAGCCAGATTAAAAAGACCAAGGGATGGCGGGGTATGATACAAAAGGGGAGTAGAGTGGAGAGTTGTGCTGATACGTATGCATGCATGTTTCACAATTTTATATAGCAGTGACTGAAAAGTTGGGGCTTTTTAACGACCACAAATGTTACTCTGGGTCTTTCAACTTTTCTTTCAGTTATAAAACATCGGTATGTGTGTGTGTGTGTGATACGAGGATTCGTTTGCTCCCGTTATGATTGTTTGAGAGTTTTTCCCAGAAATGCAGTCGTGGGACGTAACAGCCGTTGAATGTTGTGCCCAATGCTGCACCACTGGTGGATGCTGTCTCAGACAAATAAGAAATATTCAAATCTCTTGGTCTAATAGGGACGGATATAGCACTGGAAAGCAAAATATATTACAAATTCCCTACGAATGTCTAACGGTATCTCTCCCTCTGAAATCGTTGACGAAGACTCGCTTCGTATTAAATTTTGAAATATTCAATTTCTCATACTTCAAGGACAGTTGGATATAGGAAAATTACAATATTGGTACTGCAATTGATTTTTTTAATACTTTTGGTTGAATATTGCAATTAAATCGCGAATTTTCACAGTCTAAAAAATTTCCGAGGGGAACTCCGAGAATTTCACAGGAAGCGTTTGAATTGTTTAATGAAATGTTTAATGAATATGTAGGAATCATTTCGCTGTGGATTTTTAGCGTGATTCGTAATATTACAGTGAAATTTATATATCTGTGAGTTGGAATTTTTGGAGTGAATTTATAGTAGTATGCGCATAAGACTTTCATCACGTTTCGAGTAATTTTGCTCTGGATATTTTTAACAGCGAAGAAAAATATTTGATCACCTTTCTTTCATCTCGTTTCAGTATTGTTTGTTGAATTTTTTACACTGTCCTGGGGCACGGTAAGTATTCAGGGGAGATGAAGGAAATCTTTTGTCCAGTGTTGAGCAAATCTGAGGGGAAAATTCAAGTTTCCTTTTTGGGTTTTGGAGTAAATAAATAAATAAAACACAGTGGAATGGACTTGGTAAGGAACCTCTCATTAAAAAATTAAAATTAAAAATAGAGATTTACTCGAGTGTCCGACACGAACTATCTTTTCATTTCAAATTTTTTCATAGGAGTGTGAATTTTAAAAGACAAATACTCAATGTTTTCCTTTCATTCTTCTGATCTCGAAATGTTTGATGAATTTTTCAAATTACTGGAGGGAAAACAAATATTCAGGGAATGTGAAGGAAAACCTTCTGCAGTGTTGAACAAATATGAGAAAATCTCGAGATTTCTTTCTGGATTTCACGAGGAAGCACAAAAAAGAATAGATCAGCTTGGATATCTCATGCATAAAAATCTGTGATAGGAATACCCCAAGAGAAAAATCAAATCAACTAAATAAAATTTGAACAACATTAAAAACTGAAGGAGATAAAACGATTTTTTTTTATATCAAATTTTTTTACCCCAATGTCTTGAATTTGAAAAAAAATACCCAGTATTTTCCTTCCGCCTTTATGATCCAAAAATGTTTTCCGATTTTTGTTTAATGATCAAAAGAAAAATATTCGAAGAGTTAAACAAATTCTTTACCAAAACAAATGTTTTTCCTAAACGGTTTGTGAAATGGTGTATGAAAATGTAAAAACGTAATGATAACGTCACGGAAATAAATCAATCGATCAAATTATGAAGAACGAAGCGGAAACGTAATTATTAAACACAAAAAGTCACAAAATGCATAAATAATTGTTCTGATAGCGCCCAACTTGATAGCAGGAAGACGAATAATTGTGGAGAATTAGATGACACACAATTTTTATCAAATGATCAACGATAGGAGGTAAATGACCAGTGGGGTCCACTGACTGTTAGTAATACGTGCCCCCAGTGTCATTCTTTATATTTACGATCTGTAATCCCAGCTCTTGGTACACGTACTATGAGGCTTAAGAGCGTTTAGTCACCATTGTGACCATATTATAACATATACCCTGAATAAATCAACGAAAATCCGAGTGTCTCGCCCACGCAAGTCCTAATCCTCATTTATTCAAGACTGCCAAAACTTTTTTTTAACCAGTGTCTGGAAAATGCAGGGATAGTGCACATAAACTGAGAGGTCTACTTTCACTTATTCTGACGAGTGTTCAAATGCAAGACTGCATACAACACGCCTTAACCCGTGAGAAAGACTATGTGAGAGGGATTATTGACGCCACTCAAGATCATGTGCCGAAGGCCATCTCCAAGTATGCGGATGATGGTAACTTCATCGGTAATGACGATGATAATGCACGTGTGCAAGATTTTCCGGTACGTGAGATGGATTTTTTAAAAATATTACTCATACCATCGAGTGCTGAATATCATGGGAATAATGAGTCCCGTCATACACAATTTTAATAACAATTACATCATTTTTGGGATGAGGTAATGCCTGGCGGACGGCATAATTTTTCTTTTTGAAAATTTCCCTCAAAAAATTTCCCGATATTAAATTTTCCCGCAGAGAATTTCCCCTAAAAAAATTTCTCCGCGGCAAATTTCCATTGAAAGTTTTCGGGAAAATGTTCTATTCAAAAATTTATTGGAGTCAATTATTGTTAATATAATTTTTCAAAATAAAGTGCATCAAAAGAATAATAGTTCAATAAAAAAATTGATAATGTAATTAATCCCATGAACTTGAAGTTCAAGAATACATTTTTATTAACGCCGATTTAATCCGACGTTGAAGGCGTACACATTTTTACGATGGCGAATTTATAGCTTATTCCTCGATGAAGACTAAATAATTGAATGTTTCCTTGAACAGTAATATTTCCTGGTGTTCCAAACGGAGAAGATGAAATGCAGACATCAAATAGTAAAACAATTGCAAAATTTACAATCGAATGAATGGAAATCCGAGAAATGTCGGAGAATTCAGCATGCACCCTTGGGGAATAATTCAATTAATTCCAGAAGAAGAATTTTCTATTATCCAAGAACATGATGGGTTTGTTCAAGTCTCTGGCTGTCGACCCATTGCGTTCCACCGAAGTTTACAAGGGTGTGCCCTTTCGCCGGAAGTTCAAACAAATCAAGAGTACAATGAATCCTCCATCCTCGAATTTTGTCCTCCCTCAAGAGCGCACTTGTGACCATTCCAATTAATTCCGAAAAATTTTCCCTCAAAGTTCAAATGAGCTGGTGCATGATTAATAATATTAAAAAGTTCTTTTTGTCACGAGGGATAGGAAAACCCCGTTGTGGGACAAGGCGTGGCATAAAGGAGAACTAAACCCCAGGGAGTTAACCACCAGCCCCAGGAATCGATCGGTGGAAGTTGTTGCATCCTCTCACTTCCTCCTCATGGCTTTCCAAGTCTCTGTCTCATCCTGGCAAACGATGACTCCGATGTGACACCAGTTCAACCAGGAGGCACACGACACATACCAAATGACATACTCAATATTCAACATCAAACGATGACAAAAGTTCCGATTAGAGGTCACACCAGATTTATCGGGGAACAATTCAATTCAATTGACAATGAGCCGGGAAAATTGGTTCCGGTGACCGAATTCGCCGAGAATTCAATCTCTTTCTCAGTCTCGAAGAAATTCTAGAAAATAGGCACTGGATTACGCCTGCGAATGAATAAAGAAGCAATTGAATATTTTATTTAATTATCTTCATTTCATTAAATGACTCCACTCTCCTGAAAAATCTTTATTCAAAGACTTGAGCACAATTATGCGAGAAAATGATCACTGAGAAAAAACGGAGGCCTTAAGAGAAAACAAATTAAGTTTTCTTTGGAAGACTATTTCAATAACATGAAACTCATTAAAAAATGAGAAGTGCATGAGGAAAGAAAAGGAATAGTTGAAGTTTAAAATGAGAGCATTTCAAAATGTCTCCATCAACGAACATAATAAAGCAGTAAAAAAAAGTTATCGATAAAATACCCGAGGCCTGTCATTCACCTCAAAAGGACAACGAACCATTGAAAACTAGAATTACTCTAAAAAGTACCCCTGTAATAGAATTTCCATAGACATTCGCATCCTCCTCCAATTTAACTCATAAAAAATCTCCTCATCGAGATAACCCACTTCCCTGAATCAAGCAAAAAGCTTAATTACATTACCAGATTCACTCGTGTTAATTGAATTGATCCCTCAGCCACACGCTACGAGGCTATTAAAAAAAAAGGCTAATGCGATAAATAAAGTAAGAAGGGGACTGTCTTTGATCCCAGGGACAGTATAACCGAAATGAAAGAAACATTTTAATGAGGGCCTATCAATTAGATAACTCGAGCATTTAAAAGAGACAAGTAACATGCAACGATGTCAGTGGCATAAAGAACGATGTCCAATGTGATAAAATCGTTTCCCTGTACGTCATTGCCAGCCCATACAAAAGAAATCCAATAGGAAGATGCTGGGGGAAACTGTAACCCCGGAAATGACGTGTCCACACAATCATTTCTGCCCGGTTGTTAATAGAGTATCGATATTCCAATGAAATCTACGTCAAATTTAATGAAAGAAAGAACTCATTTTCCCATTTCAATTTGCGGAGAGTTAATTGAAAAACAAGGAATGAATTTTCCTCTCCAATTTATTCCATTCCTCCAGGTCTCTTTCGATTCCACTTTTTGTCATTCCAAAGGGGGAAAAAAAATAAAGGGACTTTTCCCTGCATTCAACTGGGTATTCCTTTTTTTTTTTGGAGTCTCTTGCTCTCTCATCCATCGCATCTCTTCCCAATGCAAAAGAAAGTGAGGACAACCAACCGTCGCTGTGTCGCAGCAGCCGAACAGATGTCCCTCGACAGAGGCATTTACAAGGATCCTCCAATCCCTCTGGCAAACAGGAACACCACTTTGGAATAAATAGATGTGACGACCAGATGTGGACACCCACTTCTACCCCCGTTATGTCTTCCTGCAACTTCAAGATTTATGGTGATGGGAAATTTTTGGAAATTAAAACAACTCCGACAGTTCCGTCACACGTTTTCCTTATCAAAATCTTCAGAAATTG
Source organism: Fopius arisanus (assembly GCF_000806365.1). Lineage (NCBI taxonomy): Eukaryota > Metazoa > Arthropoda > Insecta > Hymenoptera > Braconidae > Fopius > Fopius arisanus. The sequence continues at coordinate 314,335 of NW_011887841.1, forward strand.
TGGGTTTCCATTTTTTGGTTCTAATGATTTTGAATTCGAGGAAAATTTAGAATTCGAGGAAAATTTGAGATTTGAGATGTGTGACGGGTCAAATAGGGATTGTTGTGGAAAATTTTTTACATTTTCGGTTGATATTCAAAAAGTTTTTTTTGAAGTAATAATGCAGCCAGTAATAATGAAAACTAGGAATAGAAGTTTCCGATAATACAATGGTGGAATCGACTCATTTTTGATTGATGATTACGAGATATCTGGGTGACATTTTACGGTCTATTTTGATTCGTCTATTTCAGGGACACAATAACGGAAATAGGGGAAACATTACGGTGTGGGGGAAATAAGGAACCGTTTTCATTGTCATTCTTGTTCACTTCAGATCTCTGATATTTGCCCCTCGTGTCGGCTGAAAAGTACGTGATGGGGGAAAATAAAAAATAGAAAGGAAATTTCATCCGAATGCCCCATTTCCTTGAGAAATTGTCGTTTCGCATGTGTTTTTATTTTCCCTGTGGAAAATAACAGCGAAAAAAATATTGAATTTTATGTCCTCTTTTCAGAATTACCGATTTTTTTTATTTCTCTGAAAAATGCTGGGCCAAATAAACAAAAAAAAATAAAAAAATTTACCAACGTGGAATAAATTTCCTCTATTGTTTCTAAAGTTTTTGGAATTTATGAAGTTTCGGAAAACGTTGGACAATTATTGTACGATCATGACATTTTGGGAGTCATTAAATAGCGATAAAGTATTTTTTTAGGTCAATCCGATAAACAATTTGGCAGAGAAGTAAAAGAACGGTGATTTAGAAACCGACGTCGCCCTATAGCCATACCGATTTTTCTATTATTCAAACGAATTTTCCGATTTCTCATTAATCTCGAAGTGGAGTAATTATTCGATAATAATCACGATGTTGCTTTAGAAAATTATAATGTGAGATACGTCCTTGGATAACCTCCACTGATTATTCATTTCCTTGGAATACCGATTTCTCTACAGGAAAACAGTGACGGCATTTTTGAATATTAATAATTTCGTTAATAATAATTATTATTCAGAGTTCATTCAAGGTTATAATCACCATAACAATTTTCTAGAGTAATATGATTAGCATTATTAACACCTAGTCGAAACCAGCTCTCGAAGAAATAAGATTTTTGTGCAAACATTCTTCTCTCGAATGCACGAATCCTTGGAAAAAAATTATTTTCTTAGTGTGTCAATGAAATACTCAATAATTCATCTGCATTATTTGAAAATTATCAAAGATCCGGAAAATTCAGAGAAAAATAGAAAATTCCTATGAATTTATTTCCGCACATTCGAGTACGAGACACATTTTTTCAAAAAAAAAAAAATGAATTCCCTCGACTTGTCCCCAAAACATGAAATCTGATAACCATCACAAAACAGTAGTACACCCATGGGAAATGCGACAATATTATCTACAATATTTCAAGGGAAATATTGTTGGACTCCCAGCAATCCAGAATTCTCCAAAAACTCCCGAAACCTCGCATCGGATGATTTTTCCAATGTTGCCTCCAACTCCCAATGCTTTTTCAATATCTTGGCCTGATTCCCCAAGCAAATCGTACCTTGCTCCGTTTTTTATCTCTTATCTCAAGCCATTCCTTTTCGCCAGAAATATCTCGAGCATCGACCACCGATTTATCCATATTTCACCATCCGAATTGTCGAATGCATGCATCAAGAATAAATCAGCGAGATAAAACTCGTTGAATTCTTCCTCCGCGTTAAATTTTTCCCCCAATGAGAATAACTTTTCTCATTTTATCTCCAGTGTTTCAGAGATGTTGTCTGTTGGGTTTGAAATTTGCATCGACTACGGGGGTAAAAAATTTAATACCCGGAAATAGGCGATGTACGGCTTGCAAAAGAGGAGGAATATTCAACTGAAAAGTGAGATAAGGGTGCATTGAGGCAGCCCGTGCCAATGCAAAATCCCAGGATTTTTCATCCAGCGAACGTTAAACGCCAAAGGAAGTCTGGAATTACATCAGAGATGAGGGACAATATACCAAAGAGCCCATTTTTACGAACACAACAGAAAGTGTCAATGACTCCACCCTGGAAGTTGTTTATCGATGGGGCGAATCAATCCATCCCCCTCCAACAATCAATACAAAAAAAAACTATTCAACAGTGTGAAAGAACAAGGTCGTTAGACTCGTATCGATTCACGGATTGATAACGAAAAAAATACACCCTGACATGCTATTGCTGTACACAAGTAATCCATTAACTCAGGAATGTAAATTACCACTCGATTATTCTATCCACAGGGCTGTATCACCTGAAACGGAGTCTGTACTGTCACTGTTTTCGTCAATAAGTGGTAAGAAGAGAAAAAATATTCTCGATTTCCATGAAATATCCCCTTGCTGTAGGAACTTGATTTTAATTAGTTGAATACTTGACTCGAGACATCTGCATTTGAATTTTAAGAGGAGTTTTCACTGAGTTTTCTAAGAGGAAAAGATAGTTAGGATCGAGTGCTTCCAAAGTTGAAGGTTTTTTCTGAGAGCAAGAATGAATTTTACTCTTTCCATATTAGAATGAATAAAGTCTCATTTTGAGATAAGTTGGAAAAAGAAAGAAGAGAAAATTTAATCTCATGTGTAGTCTCCGAGCGATCATTAATTACTTTGCAACAATTAAAAAATGAATTAAGCAGCAGAGAATACGGATAAATTAAAATAATAATTATATCGATTGATCTCAAAACCATTAGTTTTAGGATTAAATACGAAAATGCCTTCATTGGAAATTTGATCAGCTGTAAAAAGGTCCTCGAGTTTTTCTACTTTACAGGACTGATCGATAAGAAAACCGTTAAATTCTTGTCACCTTATCAGGCATCTATTAACCCCGCCGCAATAGTTAATTTTCACAATGTCAATTATGAAACCACAAAGGCTCATAATGTCTAAACTCATAAAATATCAATTAAAATCACCTTAAAATCCTTAACAGTGAAAATCCATCTACGACCCAAAGAGCTTAAAAGACTCACCCACCCTGAAATCGATCCCGAAAAAGGGTAATTCCACCCTCTCAAAAAGCCCAATAAACAATAGCACTAAAAAAATGGTAACAGCGTTTATTTTCCAGGAGACTGATGAATATTCAATAGCCTTCTATAATTCCAGTGTAAAAGCCCGCATAACAGAAAAGAGAAAGAGACAATAAAAAAAAAAGTAAAATTGCTACCCCGAGTGCTTTCTTTCCACCCCCTGGGTGGAGGGTGTTGGTAAGATGATGACAGTAGTCTCGCATTGCTCATAATATCCCGTGTCACGAGAGCATAAAAAGAAATACTGAAAATTTCTTGCAGTCGGCAGATAAAATTTTTCCCCTGTACACATACCACCCATGTATATCGATCCCCCCCAGGTCGAGTTGTGTGCATGTGAAAAAAAAGGAGACGGAAGAGGGGCAACAGCGAGCGCCACCACGTTCTGTCTTTCTCGAGGGAGCGGCGCTCAACGGAGATGGCTTGTGTAGCTTGTTGTTACGGATTACCCCTGGGATTATCCTATCCCCTCCACAACAACTAAATCCAATATATCGTACGCGAATAACATCTTCTTACCCTCAAAATAATCATCAAGAAGGATAAATAAGAACTCAACAAAATAAAATATACCCGTACTCCTTTTTCTCCCCTTTGCTCCTCTCTACTCCTCTTTGCTCCTTTCCACTCCTTTCTACCCTCCACAATCCACCATAATACCCGTAATAAATGTCACACGAATTTTTCCCAATGAAAAATCTACAACAAAAATTGAAATTCCAGAATACCAGAAGGAGAGCTGCAGCTGTGGTGGATTGAACCTACGGATTAGTCACTGAAGGATTCCATGAAAGGACTATTTGTGTTTTCACTTGCAATATTGTAATGTTGCAATATTGCAGGTGGTGTACGTTCAATGGTGGTAATTGTCTCGGATGTTTTTTTAGGAAATTATGGGACTCACCTTTGCTTGTTTTCAGTGACAAATCCAAATACTTGAACAACACGATTATTTCGACACTCTCGGATTGCCGAGGATCACGATACGGAGCCCGGAGCTCAACTCTCGGTGACTACCGGTCCCCGTTTATGCGCGATGGAAATATCAGTTGCAGATGGCGACATCAACGCGGGTATTTAACTCCAGCCAATGGGAGTGCTGTCGGCCATTTTTTTTTTCAGTTGTTCATTGCCGCTCACTTCCGAGCGATCCCGAGAGCAGATCGGAGGAAAAGTATGGACCCGTTGACTCCTGGGGGATTACCTCCTTTTACATCCCCAGGTGATTATTTTGTTATTGTATTAGAATTGATGGGCTATTATTTTTGGGCTGTCAGTGGATCCTAATTAATTTTTTGTGTACATTATTTCGGTTCTGTTACTTGCGGTTGACATTTCATGGAGGAAATTGTACCTGGACTTGAGTTTTTAAGGACGTGGAGATGATGAATATGGATGAGCCCTATGTGACATGCGGAAGAGCGGAAGTTACCGGAAGTTGACGAGATTGCGCAGTTTTATCATTCTTAAGACCTTTTCTTTAGTTCCTGATTCAATATTTATTTTTGGATGGAGAGCCGCGTTTAGACGAGTTGAAAGGGATTTTGGGAATTTCAATCCCCTGGGGATGATGTTGTTTGTCAATGGGAGAATTTTTTTGAACGAGGAAATTAATTCTCTTGGAGATTGGAAAGGTTTTAGATCAGTTGATTCTTTTCTCAATCTCTCGGAGAATGCAAAATACAAACGAACGTCATTCGAATTTTCATTATGCAATTTTCCAGAATTTTCTTCATTGCATTAAATCAAGTACAAGTCAAGAATTCCTGCAAATATAATTGAAACTTGAAGTAAAATCCATCAGACGTATTGAGGCAGGGTTTAAAAATTGATAGGCTGCACATCCCAGTTTCTGAACGCATGAAAAAAATTTTATATCTCTGAATGACTAAATTATCATCAAATCCGGCAAAATTTCTCCAGGTATTACAAAACGCTCATCCACTGGAACACTCCCCTCAAATAAATCGTACTCCAATTTATATCCCAGTTTCTCTATGTATTTTCAACAAAAATTAAAGTGATTATTCGATAATATGGATTGATAATATTTCATACAATAATAATATAATAATTATAATAGTCATCCCTCAGTCAGTTGAACGGGAATAATGCACAAACACATTTGAAATCATAAGTCATTAATTTCTGCTCCTCGTTAAATAAAAAAAAATTATAATAAACGAAATTGACACACCTATTCTCCACTCCATTCACTCTACACTCTTCATGTGATATCTCTTCAACGTGGATGCGTATACGGGTGCGTTTCTCCCACCTCTGTTCATAAATTCATGTGACTAGTTCTTTAAAAATTTTACATCTCTCATTTTATTTTTTCAAAATAATAACTAACATATGTATTTCAACTCATTATTCCTATTTACATATGTATATTACTTTTTTCATTTAATGTTATATAAAACTCTTCTCACTTTCACTATGAAAAAATCATTGTCTCTACCTGGAATGATAATCCTGAAGGGAAAAAGAAAAGCAACCCCTGTCAATTGATGCCAGAATAATCGATAAATGAATAAATATTTTGTTGATAATGAAGGCTCATAGAGAAAGTTTTTCATTAAAAAATTTTGCGTATCAATTGTGTCGAGATAAGGCCACTAGTGGATGATACGAATACAGTACAAACATCAGGATCATGTCCGTGTACTAAATATCTCTAAATCGCTGACATCACGTCCTTGAACGAAAAACACAAAGTTCTACTCCGTATAAAAGAGAATAAAATCACGCAACACATCTCTGCAACCTTCTCTTTCTTCTTTTTAATCCCTTGTTTCTCCCAATTAAAAGAGAATTTACTCGCATTATTGTCACAGGCTTGTGCTGCCAAATATCCTATCCTATCCTGAGAACATCATCTCAGAGATATTCTATCAGTGCTACCCTCGATTCAGGCATTCGTAAAAGCCATAACTTCAGACCCTCAGTTCATTGATCTCACGGTAATATGAATCTAAAAAAATGTACGACACGCACTTTCAGAGAATAGTCTTCAGTTATACGAAAAAAAAAATTAATGTGGGATTGGTAATTTGAAATGTTTATCTGAGATCTCTCGTTGCTCACGAAAATTACGAAACGGTAGTAAAAGACAGTTACAAGTAGGTGAGCAATTAGTTTGCCTATTGGAAATTATTTTACATATCCAAAAGTTCTCTTGGCTAACAGACTACTGCAACGATCTTAGTATGTGAATAAAACCAGTCCAGGCACTCTACTCCATAGCCAGATCCCTATCTGGCTCAAATTGTATGTTACAATGTTGATTCGTGAATTACAGCTGTGTCTGGATCACTACGAGCATTCTGAATTATCGCTGGGGGTTGACTTGGTGTCAGCGTTATGGAGGACGTCTTTCTCACTGGTTTTGGCGAGGCCTAACAACAGAATAACATTCCCATCATAAATTCCTTCGAACAAATAAATAAAAAATATTGTTTGCGCATTGAATCCGTATCACGACAAAAAATGCACATATCATTGATAGAAAAATATATTGATTATTATTTTTCCAATATTCAGCGGTATTTTCCCATGACAAAAGCCCGCCTTGAAAAACCCGCCTTGGAACGGGTATTTCCATAGATCTTTACTTTGGGTATAAAACCCACTAAAACTTCTCTTCTTGACGACCATAAAATAAAAAAAAACGAAGAAAACCCTAATTTAAACCCCATTTCCCAACTCACCCATTCTCTCCTAGACGGTGCTTCGTCATCAGAATAATGATCAATTTCGCCAGTCTCCTCCCCAGTTTCCGTAGCAACGTGCCTCTTATTGGGCTGCAGAGTCGCATAATTACGACATCCACGATTAAAATTATTAAGATTTTTCTCCTCAACAATTTTCTCCTGGCAGAGTACCTCCTGAGATTTGCTCTGCTTGTTATTCGTAATAACTCCACAACTATTTTTATTATTGAAATAGAAAGGCGGCATCCTGGAGACCCAGTGATCGATACCAGAGCCCGTGGAGCTAGTGGATGCAGCTGATGAGTTGCCAGCAGAATTGCTGCTTCTCCTCTGATAAAAAAGCATATAGGCAGCATTTGTTATCAAATTGGTGTCATTGACAGCCTCGACTCTGGTGTCATCGAAGCAGTACCACTGCGTGTCGTATGGATTCCTGCAGAAGGCAGTGTAATGTCCACCCTGTAGGTCCTGCCCATGGTGATTGCAGATGGCATAAAGATCGTAGACATTCTCATCATACTTGGGAATGTTATGATGACGTGTTCGTGGCTTTTTCCAGGGTGACCAGCCCAGTGCCCCAAGTGTCGTGACATTCGTGTGATTTGGCTGGACCCCACCGTGTGCTAAATGTGGTGTCATATCGAATCCGTACAGAGGAAAGTCTACGAGCATCGTCAGCTTGGACGTTGACCTCTGCTTAGCTGTTTGCTGACGAAATCTCTTGAGATGAATCACCAATATATCTGGCAACGACCACAGCCCTAATTTCTTCACGACCTCCTGCTTTCTGTTGCAGTACGGACAGTGCCAGGCATCCTCAGCTCCCAGTATCTCCTCCCTCGTGTACAAGTCAAAGCATTCCTCCAGGGTTACTGTTCCCCCCAGCTCGGCGTTCGTTTTCATTTGTTTCACACTTGCGTGCTCCTCTATTTGGTCAGAGTCATCCTGGATTATGTTGGATTTCGTTGCATCGTCCCACTCGAGGATGAGCTTGACGTGCTGGGGACCTGAGTCGTCTGCACACAGGGCCAGGGCTTGCTCTATCTGTTCAGTGTACAGGGGATGTTCTACACAGGGATCGATGCAGGGGTGTTCGTCCTGGATTGGCGTTGCGGCAGGGTCTGCCACCCTGATGTTGAAGAGGCCTGGGGCTTGGCTCGACGTTAACACGTCCTCCGAGAGCGTCGTATGCATCTCCTTCAGGAGCAACTTCTGCAGATCCTCGTAGGATGTCTCTCGAGATATTTGCATCGTGTAGGGACTGCCGAATCTTTCGCGCAGATTTCCTTTCACTAGAACGTTCACCCATACCAGGAGGATGTAGGCTTGTTCTGTTGGCTCTTTCAGCTGGGGCAGCTCCACACAGTACAGGGGATCATTCTCGGTTATCACTGAGAGGGGCTGGCAATCCGAGAACGTTCTGGAACAAAAGGGGATCGGTTATGATTTCACTATTGAATTCAAAGTACTTAAATAATTTTTTTGGCATATTATGAATTTTCCGGAAAATTCTAAATATGGAAAAATCTGTTGATTTGAAGAAAATTATTCCATTATTGTATAAATCTTCCTCAAAGGCCGACTTCCTATCGCTTTTCGCGTCTGAAAGGTATTGCGTTGATTAATGATTCATATAAAAGATTAGAACTGGAAAAGTTTACGAGAATATCACTGTCCTATTTGAATCACATTTGACTCTTTTGCCCTGAATAAATTGAAAAAAATCATAGAAACTTTCAGATCTCGTTCTGCAAATAAAAAACCAAAAAATGCCCTACTTAAGCCGTCGCCAAGGTGAGATCCCGCCATTGAAATGAGTAAAAAGTTTCACGTTTTCGTTTATTACCTGTGGAAACCTTCATCATGTACTTCAGTCAAAAGCATGTGACTCTCCTCAATACCAGTATCACTGGCAAGTATCTCCCGAAGTTCCTTAATATTCGCAGCTTGATTCACAGTGACCCCAATCCTGACTTGTCGAGGCTGCTGTGACGTGTACAAAACATTAACAAAAAGATTCATTTGCCTCTGCTGTTGTGGCACTGGAACCGAAACACAGAGAAACGGATCGAACGTATTTGATTGTCGATGACACCTGGGGCAGGTCAAACTCGATCTGAATTGGGCCTGGAAAACCTCGTGGACGAATGAGTGATTGCATCTCACATGATTAGCCAGTGTTTCAGCTGCCACGATGTCGTCGGGTCGTCCAAAGGAGTTCTACAATTGACAACAATTGGTATTTTCACTACGTCATATAGATACAAACATTCGTGGAATGATGTGAATGATGACATTACAGTGGCTTTTTCCCCCGTACTATCTACTCACTTCCTCGTTGTATTGCTCGATAAAAATATCAATGATAGTTTACAATAGCTATTTTTACTTTAACGCGACTGCTGTCACTCTGCACATGAGCCTATCGCAGACAGTCTATTTGCTGGTCGGTCGTTGTCTCCTCAAGGACGAGACCCACATTTCTGACTGTATCGTTTACCTTTTTTTTTCATCGTCTGGGTAAATACATGCAGATGTTTTTTGTGGTTGCACGAGGTCGATTTGAATGTACGGGGTGACAGAATGAGAAATGGACTGGTCGCTCCTCGAGGGTTATTGAGATTTAATTGGAAGTTAAGTGGAGTTTTTGGGTGTTTAAGAGGATTGAGATTTATTGCATTAGAAGGTTTTCCACGGTGAGGAGAATTCCGAAATTTACCGTGGAAATTCAATGAGGTAAATCAACGGTAATTGATGGAAATTGCAACGCAGCGATGACAGTTAAAATCCGAATTTCTCTAATCATTCAATCTTTCCATTGTTGTATGCAATTAGTGTTATTTTCACTCGGGTTTCGTCATATTGAGTGATTAAATATGGAATCGTTACTCAATTGCAGATTTATGGTGACGTTTTAGGAAAGCTGTGAGGAAGTGAAATGCTTTCATTGTCGATTTTTTTGTAGAGGGAATTATCGATATCCTGATGGATTTCGAGATTAGTAGCAACAACTGAAGAACAGACGTAAAAATAAAACTATTTTATTACCTCTGCTACTGAATTAAACATCGCATTGGTAAGAACTTTGAATATCTTCGAAATTCAAGGCAATCGTCGCCTCAATTTTCAAGTATTTTACGGATTTTCATGAATTTTTAATATTAAAAATCGACATGTTGTATACATATTTTTTTACGTTGTTGTGAAACTACGTATCACAATTCCAGCCTTGAATCTTACCTCAAGGCCCAGTCACAATTGATTGAATAATACAGATCGTGATAATAGAGGGGAAAGGAATAATTATTCATTACGCAATGCCGAGAATGAGGAAAAAACGTGCAGGTGATGATTATTTCGGGAAGTGGAGCGAATTAATTTGTGAGTGTTGCAGAGTTTTGCGGTGTTTAACATGCAATTTTGCAATGATGTTTGAGGAGTGAGCACGAGCATCAATTGTCACTATGGTGACAAAATATTTAGCTGGGCTACGGGATTATTTGGGGCGACTGATGATAATTGCAAGTTTTAACTCGCCCAGGGCCTGGCTAAGGTTTCATGTAATGGGATCACAATTACAGGGGGAGAGGTGACTCAGTTGAAACACGTGAGCTCGTGGTGCCCTTGGATCTTTCGGATGTCAATTTCATGGCTTCGTACATCCAAGAAATTTCAAAATTGTCAAGCTTTAATTAGACTTCTTTTTCTTCACCCATCATTTTGCAATGATATTCTGTTTACTTGTTGTAAACCTTCAGGAACTATTTTCAAAATCTAAAATCCTTTTTAGAAAAAATTTTCAATTAATGAATTTTTGTTTTCAATCAAATAATTAAAGATGTTAACGATTAATTGATGAGGGATTTTGTCCAGAAGATTTTTGTTGGGGAAATAACTCCGAGAACCGGAAAATTCTTCCACGATGATGAAACTTCGTGGGGCATGAATAATGAATAATAATAAAACTTCAAAACGGTATATTTTTTCACATCAATTTTATAATGAGAAGACATCGGCAGTAACTCCTTAAATAACGGAAAATCGGTAATTTATAAAAGCATAAAGTGAGAGTATACTCAATTTCCCCTTCGAAACCCATTTGTAAATATGAAAGATAAAATAAAAAAATTGTTTTCCAGGAAGATTTACACATTAATTGAGGCATCACTCAAATGAAATCAATCCTGTTCAGTTTACCTTTCCTGACTAAATGGAAAAAGCAAATAAAACAAAACCTCATTGACATTGAATAACTTAAAAAAAATAACATGGTCTGCACACTCGAGAATGCCCACGAAAGAGCCGAGGCAAACAGTAATTAATACTCAGTTCAGCTCCAACAAAATTTTCACTGTATGCACGCGACGTGGACGGAGAAAGTGAACGTGAAAAAGAGCCCACACTTGGCTGAAAAGAGAAAATAAATTCCATTGTTACCAGGAAGAGGCACATGAAAATGTTCGCCTGAAATTATGCCTCACTGAACAACAATTTCATGGAAAAAAAAAAAGTTTACGGTCATTAGGCATCCAGGGCTCTCGAATATTTGACGTACAATTTTCAACTATTCAAACAAGGAAAGAGTAACGATTTTCGGAGTAATTGCAAGACTGAGGTGAGTAATCCACCGTGAAGGACATCGTCTCGTGTCTCCGCCAGATACTGCGGATATAGATATACCCCATGTGACATCGGATTTCAATAGCTCCTGTGCCAATAATTCCTTATTTATTGCTTGTGGTATTAAGTAGAACTTGGAGGCAATTAATGTCTAATAAACAGACTATAATTTTCATATAACATGAAAACGATAACGCCGTCACTGATTTTTCTACTCATAAATTAATGATAATAAAATTAATAAGTAAGTAAATTCAAGTCAAGTTTAATTACAACGATCTACTGCGGTTAGAATAATTATCATCATGCACAATAAATCATCTCATAAGATTTATCAAATTTCATTCGCTGCTCGTGTGTTGGAGTTGATGATTACTCCTTATCAATTTGTCATTTTTTACTTTTTTTCAATATAAAATAGTGACTAGCAAATGAAAATATTCAGATTGGAGACGTAATCATCATTTTTCTATAAAAATTTTTTCATCAATAATCTAATACGTATAGACGTCATATAATTAAATCGACACGTGATAGATGTGATACAATAAATTGTCTTTCTCGATTTCGTTATTCCACGGCCAATTTTTAGGGCTTGTTTTAATAAAAAATATTATTTTATCCACAGCTTTTGTGATAAGTATTTTTAAGGTCTGCCTGTGATTCACCAATTCGTCCCACGCGCCTTCATTGTGGCATGAGTGCGCTTATAAGTACGTGCAGCCTGTTTTTTTTTTAATGAACTCCCCTCGGGAGGTTTGACGGGAGTGTAAAATATACTCAAGTTCAGAGTAAAAAGAGCAGGAAAAACATTTGATGTTTAAAGAGCGAATGGCAGTGTGAGGATATGGTCGAACCAACACGAGGAACTTGTTGATTGGTTACTGAGCACGTCGCGTATTTCAAGGTCTAGTCCGTGCTCTGGTGTGTAAATTCACTCGAGCATTGAGAGCTGAGATCTGCAGGAATCGGTTTGAATAACGGAGCAAACGCCCTAATCTTACGTATTTACAGAGAACAACAATCGATAAGCTCGAGAAACAAAAATAATGGAATTTATTCTGGATTATCAAACGAGGAGAATGGAAGAAGTGTATTTTTAAACTTTCCTTTGAAAAAAGTCGTGGAGTAGTCGAGTGAGTTCTTGATTAATGCCTCTAGATCCACGAGTGGTAGCGAAATTTCTGCAACAACTTTTTTCTCTAAAGACTGCGACAACTGCAAAAATAATCCGCTCGAATATCTGCCTCCCAGGTTCTGATTATAAAAAATGCCAAAGTTTAACTGCCTTGGTCTATTTAGATTATTAAACATTACTTTAGATTAGTTTTTCATCGAGTAATGTGAAACACAGAAAAGGTCTCACTAATATCGTAAGATAATTGCACAATGCCGGGAAAATTGATGTGGTTTTTTAAATTGCGGAAAAATCCATTAATCTCTAGCCCCTAGATCAAAATATTCAGATCCTTATAAATAATCCGTCGAAGCCTGCCACGGAATCAAATATCATTCTAATATTACACACATTATGACTCAGGGGAACTGTCAAGGCTATAAAAGGCACCAGTTAAATAAAACTATTGTTTTCCCTGAAAGTTCAATGTGACGATGATTCACTCGCCCACTCAGAAGCCCTCCCCCTCAAGTCATTGCATCATTTCCCTCCTAATCACCCAGTACTTTCAATCAGCTCTGATTCCCTAGAAACTCAATCATAAGACGCAGAGTCAAGCATTTTAATCTAAAAATCTCTAAAGCATCCTCAATCGTCTCCTAACGGCATCCGTAGTGCTCCGTTATGCACAAATAAAACAACACACGACCTCAAAAAGAAATATGGAAAAATTGGAATTTCTCGCACTCATTTATCTCCCCACATTCCTCATCTCGACCTCATAAATAACAGTCTCCCACCCAACATGTGCCTCAATCAGGCCTCGAGTTATTGTCATCAACAGTATCACTCATTACGTTCACGAAACATATCGAATTACATCCATAATCCTATACGTCTTAATCAGATGATTAAGGCGAATAAATATTTAAACCAACTGTCAGAAATGTCTGCACTCAATTTATAACGTGCTGTAGTCGTGCCCAGTTGATGACAATCGTAACTTCAACTCGATAAATTCTTGAAATAACTCTGTCATTATAATCATATCTTCCATCGTTTTAGAATGATAGGAATTCAATACATCACGGATAGATGGTACGATTTGAATGAATCATGCTCCATTTTGAACCTTGAAAACTATTTCAAAAAGGAGCTAATTTTTATTGATTCGTTTTGTTTTATACAATGGATACAATGCAGATTAGGATTTCAGGAAATTTCGGGTGATATAATTTATTATGTACAGGAAATGAAGTAATTATTCATAGATAATAATGTCAGCATAGTTTTAGATTTTTATAAACTTCCTATGAGTTTCTCCTCTAATGCCGACCTTGATGGAAAAAAACTGACAGTCAGGCATTATCGATGACAATCGTAACTTCAACTCGATGAGCTAATGAAATAATTCCATTCCCCCAGTATTTTTGTAAACGAACTCAATCTCAAATATTTCCTGATTAAATGATACGACTCGTTGAAATAAGCACTCGTATTAAACCTCTAAAACTCCATAACAAAATGGAAGAAAAAAAATTGTAACGAATTCCGTTGTTCTTGAGTATTGACAACATGTTCAGCTCTTAATCTCCTGCTGCATTATGCAATGTAACACGAGAGGTGAAGGATATTATTTCAGAATCCAAAAGAGATGACAATTAAATAAGCCTCCAGGGGAAAAATGAACGCCACACTTGAGAAAATTGTTGAATGATTACCTTAATAATCTTATACTTCTTCTTGGTGGCCTGATTAAGGTCTTCATGGACCTTATCCAAGAGCCACAAGAGGAACTCCTGTGCATCGTGCTGAAGATTGCCCCTGTACTGGCTGCCATATTTATCGACAACGCTCTTGAAAGCAGTGCTCATCTCAGGATCATACTGACAGCTCCAAATAGCCTTAAGCAGGAGAGCGAGTTGTTCAGTGATTTCCCCCTTCGTTCCATACTTCTTGGAATTGAGTTTATTCCTCCTGGACAGATCAACCTTGTACTGATCGAGGACAAAGTACTCAGCAAGTATGTCAGTGTGCGAGAGACACTGGAGGACAGCATTCATAAAACAAGTATTGCCATGATTTCTGAGACCAATAACCCCAGGTACCCTGTCAGGGGGTATGTGGGCAGGCCTTGGGGGTGGAACTCTCATGTCATTGGCACTAGATGCAATGTCATCACGCCTAGCCACTTTATGACTCTGTACACTCGACATATGCTGTACCATTTTATTGAGAAATTTCCTCCACGAGGGCTTCCTGAAGACCCTCTTGCCAGGCTTATCCTGGTAATTATTGCTGTTCGATATACCATTGTCACTCATTCTAATGCTGTCACGACTGTTGTTATTGTTCTCCCTAGTGTGTTTACTACGTCTTCTGGACATTCTCGTTGCACTTTGAAAGGGATTTTTCGGCAATGTGAACGTTCTTTTGAGTCGAGAATTGGGATTTCGGAGATCTTTAACCTCATCCACGCCCAGGATTGTTGAATCACGCGAGGCGATTTCACCGAGTTCACCCTCCGACACTGATTTCATAACCGGGCCGATTTTATCACTGTTCATCGCCCGGGTCCCTTGCTAATTTTTTTTTTTATATTTTAATTTTTTTCTTACTTATTCAAGAGAAAAGGCTCACCCGTCCTCAACACTTCACTTTGTCTTGATTCTTGTCACTTCACGATCATTTGGGGGAGTTGGGAGGGCTTTGGTAATCGGTGGATAATCCCTCCGGGGGAATATGGGATTAGGACATCGTCGGTTTGACCTGGGGAACCGTTAAATCGGAAAAACTTGGAGGCAAACACCACTCGATGGCGGCCATTTGCCCACTCTGGGATTTTAATCGTGTGCCAGGGAGGATACACTGACGCCAAATCGTACACTGTCGGATAATTACCGAGTACCACGGACAATTGGGGATGGGTTTGTCGGGGAGAGGTATGCGCAGGGTAACTACCGTAACATACGGCACTTGGCTGACTTCATTATTGCGGCTTCTTGACGGAGCTTTTCACTGGTAGACGGCAACGCCATACATTACACGTCGCGCGGGCAACTGTTTTTCCCGCGCCCTCGCGACATCTCACGGTGGAACCCGCCAAATTCAAATTTCACGCGCAGAGCGCTCTTTCATCGCCACACGATAAGTCCTCATTCATCCCATTCAATGATATGCAATTATTTAATTTTGGGTAAAAAAGGTGTTTTGAATTTTCTTTTTCAATAACATCAATGGTTTTTTCTAGATTGATGGATGCCTACTGATATTCATTTTTATTTATTAATATTAATATTTATTTATTGTTTATTATTTATTGTTATTTATTAGGAAGAAATCGTTTTTTTTTTCAATTATTTAAACCCGTTATACATGATTTTTAAACATATTATTTACGTTTTTTCTATTTTTGTCACATTTATTTTCAAGTAGCCGATAAATATTTAATTGTTCTATTTATCTTTGGTTAAACACTGAAACTTGTTAACAATTGAGAATGGAACACTTTTAAGGATGTTCTGCCGGTATTTTGTTATTTTTTCTATTTTTCTGATATTTATTGAAAACTATCGATCGGATTGGGATATGAAAATATAGCGTTTGTTCGTTATAACATAATGTACTCTTTCACAAAGTTTCATCCTGATACACCAATTCTTATAACTTTTCACTAAAATTTATTAATTTTTTATTAAATTCGTAACTAATATAAGGCAATGGTTGTGAGATAGTTTTTTTCCAAAAATTTCCAAAATTTTCTGGGGATGAAGTGATTTTTCCGAGGAATTCGCGGAACGGGTAGAACCCGTCAGCACTAAAAAAAAATGCTGACATGCGATGTTTTGGAATTCTTCTGGAATTTCGATGATGGCAGTTGAATTTTTTGAATTTTAATATTTTGAGGATGGAGTGGAGAATTGGACAGCAACAGATAGCAGTTGCTTGTCAGTGGTTCACCGAATCATGTGGGTTGGAGTTGTTTTCATTCTTATCGCACCGGATTTCTGCTTATCATTGGCATGGGATTTTGCCAAGTTCAATGTCACTGGGGGTATCCCCATCTGGAGGTTCGCGATTTGGAGGAATCGTGTGTTCTTCGCGGTTCCGAGGTGAATTGACGTAGAGCTGATTAGAATGCGTTAATGTGTAATCATAATTAAGGTAGCTAGAATAGTTTACGTTCATAACATAGAGGAAATCTGGTGTTTCCCGAAAATATTTCCGTCAGTATATTTTAAATTATCCTAAAATACTCGCCAAACCCATAAAAGTCCAAATGAAGAAAGCACTGAACTCTAATTATCCATTTTTTATCTTCATTTATTCATTAGATGGGGTAATAATTCAGACTCTCATGCAACATTGCTGGAAGCCCCTTGGTATCCAGATCAAACACCAGAACTATCGTTTCTACTCCCACAGACCTCAAACGTCTCGGCATACCCAAGCGTTGAAATTCAAGAGCCTAACGACCTCTGCAAAAATTTGATTTCGATCATCGGACTAGATACCGACAACCGAGGCCGTCTCTGGGTGTTGGATGCACCAGAGAATTCTCATTGTCCAGCTAAGGTCATTATCTTCGATCTCCGGAAAAACGAGGAAATCAGTCGGGATGACTTACCGGGAATTTCGCAAAAACGATTGAGAAATTTGATTGTCGATCCCGTCGTGGGACCCCGGGGATACCGGGCATATCTTGGAGACGCTGGAGACGATTCCCTCCTTGTGTACACGATAGGTAAAAAAGATTATATTATGACGTAATCATCCCGTGATTTTCTCTCAATTTATTTCTGTTTTGAGTACATTGATGTTCAGGGCACAGCGGGCATCGAACCTGGTGGAAGCTGAACCTCCATCGTCCCCCGGATGTCCGAAACATCATCGCCACAGACCTCGCGATTTGCCGGAGGAATCAGCTCTTCATGACCGGTGGCAATTCGCTGGATCTCTTCAGCATTAACCTGGAGACCCTGAGAAACGAGGAGCCTCCAGCGATCAGTTCATCCCAGAGAACGAATGTAACTTATCATGGAATAAAAATGGGAGTTTCCTCGGGCCTGATTTGCGATTCAAAGGGTGGCCTTCACTATTTCCTGGTTACAGAGTACGCGAGTGTTCGATGGGATACAAAGCACGATTTGAAAGTAAGAGTCGTGGGCTACTTTCCCAACGTGCATTTATCGACTGGAGGAATCGATCCCAGTGTTAGCTGCATCCGAATTGTACAACACCGGATTCAATGATTTTTTTTTCCCCCCTGTCGAGGCATATCATTAAGTTAATTAACAGGTGTTGGCTCGCACACTTTTTTACCCTCATTCTCTTGACTCAATTTACAGGCAGCTAATCACGCTATACTGCTGCAGAGTGAGCAGGTACTCAGCTTAACTGATTATAGAATGGACGTGCAGAAAAATATCTGGGGACTGGTCAACGCGCGACATCCTTACTTGGCAGTAAACCAGAATTCTCGAGATTACGTGGAATTAACTGATCGGCTCGTTAGAGTTTCCAAGTTTGTTTTATTTCCTCCTTAACTCTTTGGCCTTCTAGTGATAAAAAGCGGTGTGTTATCCCCTATTTATTAGAATAAACAAATTTTTTGGTAGATTCAATTAATTGTATCTTTTCCTCATTAACCCCGAAGGAATCCCTCAGTCAATTACGGGGGAGAAGAACTGAATTGAATTTAAAAATTTTCGTAATTATCTATTTATTTTGAAAACTATCAATTGGAGGGAATTGAATTTCCGACACAAAAGATCTTTTGATATGTTCTTTTAATATCAGTAGTTTTTTACATTAATTGATCTTCAATAAAACTGTAAAATTGTAATTTATCTCACTTTATCATTTTGATACTGAATTTGTCAATTAAATTGCATGGAAAATAAATGAGATACAGAATTTCCTACGACTATTTTATGCGGAATTCGAATGTATCCAGTACATAATGCAATTATTTCTGAGAAAAAGTTTAACGAGAACTTGTGGCAAATTCATAACTAATTCTAATTCTTTCTTAGTTTTTTGTATTGAAATTTCTATAAATTACTCTCGTACGAAATCCTTTACAACTTTTCGTCATAGCAGCTGCTCTTTCTTCTAGAATCTGTCCAAATCCTTTGTAGCGTCAAGTCTAGAAATTTTAACAGGAAATTTTATAATAACGCGATTGAATTTGCAATTTCATCGTCCTTCGATTGAATTTATAATTGATCAGTTCGATTGATAATTTTCTCATTAAAATCGTAATCAATCATCGATCTCTGTTGAATAATTAGTGTCTGTGTGTAAATTACTGTTATTACACCTACCTTATCTAGGTCAAGGGGTGTGTTTTATTGGTCAATTCTCCAGAGCACTAAATCATACATTACCCTAAAAAATCACGTCTTGTCTGGTAAAAGCAATTAAATCCCGACAACGTACGGGACATTAACAGATTCACGATTGAGTCGATAATTTTATTGATTCTTCTGGCCAACACGCGGCTAAAAACGTCAATTAGCTTGAAGCGATCTAATTACACTGGTTGGCTTTGTCCATTAGCGAGCCTTCTGCTCTCATTAATTATCAAACAACAATTATCCCTCGTGACTAGAGCAACGGAAGTTCAATCATGGAAATCATTGAAACAAATACTCCTCGTAATCTTCGTATCACTCGATAAAATGATCGAATAAAAACCTGAGATCAACTCTGATGAATAGCTTCCGTCAGTTCGAGAGAAATCGTTGGGCTTTTTTTAGGGATTCAAAGTAATTGTTTAATCGTCTTGGTTGACGATCGGGTGGATGTTTATAGAGGCACCACTGCAAGGCACAGTATTCTGGATGTAATCCTGGATGTTGCTGTCGAGAGTCCACATGAGTTTTTTGTACCCTGGCACGACGTGGGTCGAAAGTCGACAATCGTTGCCCTTCTGCACGAGAATGAAGTTCTCCAGTTTCATGCTGGTGTCGGTGTTCCACATGTATATGTCTGAGTCTCCTGAAAGTTCAAACAACAGACTGATTATTTACTCCGTCATTCATACACCACGAAGAAGTGAAAAACAGACACATTTCTTTTATTATCAAAAAAATTATTGTAACGTTTTGTGTAACCGGGTTATTTTCATACTGCACTGTGCTGCATTTAATCACGTACATATACATGTTTTTAATTATATATGTATGTATATATATTTATATGTTTTCTTTTTGGTCAACTTGCAGGTGATTGTTGATCGATTTGGGATTGACCCATTAACGAATCACTCTTAAAGTTTTCCTTTCCTTTCCTTTTACTCCCCTGACATTTTTTAATTTTGATATCTTCCATAAATTAACAATTCCTCTAAATTCTCATTCGCTCAAAATATCAACAAAAAGAATATTTTACGACTGACTGGGATAATTATTTTCTTAATATTTAAAAAATTTCAGGCCATTCTTTTATTTATATACATATATATAAATATTTATGTGTATACTTTGCATAACAATTCTGTTATGACGGTTTGTCTCATTTTTAAATAATAAATCCCTACCGAATTGAATAGATGAGAAAATAAAAATGTACGAACCTTTCCTCCGGAAGAAGATGTTGGAGCCGTTGTCGGTGCCCAGGAATACGATTTTACCGATTTTGGGACCAACATCGACGATGTACCCATCGGTATTGCCTTTCCTCAAGTAATCAGCCTTGATGCTGAAGACTCGGCTGGAGCCGAGGTACGTGAAGTAAAGGACTGTAGTGCCATCGTACTTTCTAGCAAGAGCCATGTAGAGGACATCCCGGTGGTTGGACCCCAGGCTGACAGCCTTCGGTAGAGTCACTGTGAGGCCAGTATCAGAGATTGCCTCGTAGACGATGATGCTGCGATTGGATGCGTCCGAAATGTACAGGAATACTCTGCCGTCAGGGGCATAGTCCACGATGATCTGCTGGAGGCGAGAGGATTCATCCACCAGTTCAGAGAGCTCCACTATTTTGACGACCTGGATTCATCAAAACAAATTCATTTCATCCGATTAATTCTAAACTGGAAAAATCAACCGAAAAATTCAAGTCGATTCAAACGTATTTAATAATTAATAATTGATGAGATCAATGATCGCGTCAGTCCAATATCATCGGCATAAATACATTTTCCTCTAAATGTCCATTTGTTGTTGGAATATTTAAAAAAAATACGAAATTGTAGATAAATCCATGAAAATGACGATAAAACGTCAAAATGGAAAAACGTTACTTTTTTTTCCAGTTAGTCCCATCGATTATTTGCCAGAAAGAAAGAGGCGCGAATTTTGCCGAAAATAAGATGCAAAATTTGAGTTTACGACTTTGGTCCTGGAATTACCTTTCCGGTTTTAACACTGAAAGCAACAACTTTGGGTTGACACCTCCTGACGGGTTGTGTGAGGGTGTTGACGATTCCGGTGTCAAGGGCCCAGAGGATATCTTGGGCATCGAGGAAAATGTCAACAACACTCTGAAGAGCAGCGCAGTTACCCTCTTCCTGGATGGACCAACATGGGAAAGGTGATACGGAACTACCACCAGCCTTCTTGCGCAGAGGAACAACACCAAGAGTAAATGGAGTACCAGGTTTAAGTCTTGGCATTGCTACGATAGCCTCATCCTTATAGATCTGCATCCTGGTGACAATGACATTTCTGGCAATGTATCGTCCAGTGCTGGAGTAGATGCTCTTGGTGCTGGAGCATGGCCACTCCAGTTTAGTCCCAGAGAGGTGAAATTGAAATTCTGAAAGGGGTTCCTTTCTGCAACCACCGAGAACTGCGGAGACAAGGGACAGGAGGCAGAAAGTCACACCAAGAGCTCCCCTCATCCTATTATTTATTATTCCCAATAACAAACTCCACATGGAGATATTCCAACGCACCTCACTGCACTATCGATTTCAAATCGCCGAGGGGATCACCGATTTGTGATCCACAATTCAATTAACGACAGTGAATTTCAATTACCGATTCGAGACAAACAGTGAATTGCATTCTCAAATGAGAACTGCTATATATAATCGCATGCTCGAGTTGTTGACTAAATTTGTTTGTAAACTTTGAAACATCTTCCGTCATTTTGCAATGGAGTCTCTCTAAAAACATCTCCCTGCTTCCGTCTTACGAAAATGCGGAAACAATTGCGATGTTTCCTCTTTATTCCTGCGGAAGACGATATCCTTCTGGTTCCGTGAATTACAAAATTAAAAACAGAATGAGGATGAAGTATATATAATTGATGAATATCTCGTATATTGTCAGTCGTGTAGTTTTCCTATCAGAGTGAGTAGTCTTGTATTGATCATAGCATTCAGAGGATGATGTTGAAGTGTTTTGTGGTGGCACTTGCCATCGGTTGTACTTTTGCCAGACATCTAGAGAAAGAAACAGTCCAGTGGACTGGAGGAAATGTTGATTGGCCATGTAGTAGTACCGAATGCCTCTACAAGAACGGTGGAAAATATATTAACAAGAATATGATTTCTACACGTGCTGTTATATACAACAATGATGCCATCCTGGCATTCCCCAGGTAAATGATCGACAGAACGAATTTAAATAGATCAATTATCCCTGTAGGGAAAAATTCTGGAGAAATCGGATGCTTTCTTTAAGGATGTTCTGTCCTGTGTTAGCCGAAATTACTGGTTTTTTAAAATTATTTTGACAAATTGTTGATCGGATTAATCTGGGAAAATACACCGTTTTTGCCTTTTATCAAAATTTCATCATTCGCAAAGTTTCGTGGGTGTGCAGTAATTTTTCTACGTTTTTTCTGATATTTTGGGAATTTTTGAAAAGTTTAGATCTGCAGGAAAATTATTGCACATCATGATATTTTGGGAGTTACTGAACAATAATAGAACTGATTAACAATTTGGCAACAAATTTTAAAAACCGGTAAGAATTCTCGATAAAATAAAACAACAGAATTCCAGGAGAAATCCCACCGAGTTTTCCGAGAAAAATCCTATTTTCCAAATCTCTTAAATTTTCAGATTCAAGAAGGGAGTACCACTGACTCTGGGAATCATCCCCTTGGATTGTAAAACTGGTGAACCCTCAGTGAGCCCATACCCTTCCTGGTCCCTCCAGGAGGAAGGCAATTGTGGAGCACTCCAGAGTGTAGTGGACCTTTTCCTCGACCCCCAGAACATTCTCTGGGTTCTGGATACAGGTATCATCGACGCCCTGGAGGAAACTCCCGTGAGGAAGTGCCCACCCAAGGTCGTCGCCATCAACGTCAGAACCGGAAAGGTAAATTCACTCACACAATTTCCTAGGAAAGCCCTCGAGATGTTTTTTATTAAATTCTTCACTTTTCATTATATATCATAAGAAGAATCATTTATTCAATTAACTCTTTATTATTATTTAATCTTTATTATTTAATTAGACGAAGGAGACTTGATAAAACCAGAGCTTCTTCACAGTGGAGTCCATACCTGCTTCACAACTAATTAGTTTAATTAATGAATTCAGATGGTGAAGGCCGTCGACCTGAGCAGTTTGACGGGTGCATCGTCGCGATTGCAGTACGTCGTAGCTGATTACAGCGCTGACGGTCGTGTCTTCGTGTACGTCACTGATGCAGCAGCCAGAGCCATCCTGGTGTACGATGTGACATCTGACAAAGGATACCGAGTTGTCCTCCCCAAGGCCGTCACCATGGGTTGCACCAAGCGAGATGTTCTGTATCCATCCCTGGTACGTCGTCTCGACGGATCAACTGTTCTCCTCTTCTCCTATCTCTGCAGTGATCAACTCTTCTCCATTCGGACTGAGTACCTCCAGACTGGAGCGGCTGCTGGAAAAATTCACGATATTGGAACTAAACCTGGAAAACTGATTTTCCTAGGGACGGACAACGGATCGGCTGTCTTCTTCAGGTTTGAGGGGCACACTGAGATTTACAGGTGGGACGCCAGCACTCCCTTCTGTCCAGAGAACTGCGTCAAGGTTTACGATGGCCAGGAGTGCACCTTCCCATCTGAAGTCATTCCTGATTATAAGAAGGGACGGATGCGTGTCCTCGAGTCCAATTTTCCGGATTTTATCAGGGGCACTGTTGGGTGTGGCATTGATCACTCCCTCGTTGTTATGTAATTCTGGTGATGTTGGAGATGTCCTGGTCACAGGGTCAAGTTGATCGGGTGAAAGACTGAATTCAAAAGCGAGTGAGGATCGATAGTGTCAGGTTGAAGAGAATTTAACGGAACGTTCGGAGCCATTCGAGACTTTTTCGATTCTATTTTGTAGATTTTAGTGTGACTCGGTGAGAAATCATCAGCGGAGGATCGTAACTCATCATGAATGATGACGATAACACGTTGGAGATGCTTCAATGAACACTCTGATTATTGCCGATTGGGGAATTTGTTCATTTGAATGTATTGTCAAGCACAAATAATAAAATGATTCAATGAATTCAATTTTCTTTCTCATTTTTTTAAAATTCCAATTGATAATTCAATGATAAGAAAACTCTGAAATTCGATAAAAACACAGAAATAAATAACATAAATTTTCCTCCACCCCGAATTAGGAGTTGATCTACGGTTTCTGGGGGAGAAAAATTAATTCTCTGAAAATCGTATTTCTCCTTCGAAAGAATAGCAATTTATATTGACTCGTCGATTATTTAATTTTTCCATTCCTATTCAATTAATATTGAATTAATAAGACATCAAATTAACTTATGCCATCATAATCGATGATTGTTATAAAAAAATCACATTGCCTTTTTTAAAAAAAAAGAAAAACAAAAATGCAGAGATTCGGAAAATGTTGGATATCTACGTGCAATTAAAAATTTCCTAATCCATTAGTGATTCAAATATAATACCGCATTAAACTTTCTCAGCGCACAAGTGAAATCTGATTTTACAAAAAATGAAATAAATTAGATGTTCTTTGTTTCCTAGGAAATGCTTTTGTTGCTGTAATTAGAGATGAATCTATCTATGAAATCTTAACACAAAGCCACTCCGGAAAAATGGTATAAAAAAAGTCGATCAACGGTCGATTAATTGATATTTTATTCATTTTCCCTTTCCTTTTGAAATAGTGATAGTCGACTGGCAGCTTTGCGCAAGTGCGAAACGAATTACGCTTTTCATAATAACATACACTCCGATAGTTAAAATGCAACCCTAATTATATCGCACAATGTAATAGATCAAAATATAATTTTATTGGTATTCCGTTCAGACTCGACAGGCCAGTCGACTGAATACAAAACGAGTTATCGCAATTTTTTGTTCCGTTTGTCTGATCGTTAATCTTTACTACTACATGGGTTAAGCTCAGCTGCAGCTTTAATTTCCTTATGAATTTCATGTAACATAGGTGGACAACGAAATATGATCGTAATGATATTTTTTTTTGCACGCGTTAACCACTCGCGTATGACAGGTTTTATTTGAACTCTCATGAAATTACAGGAGTGTAAAAAAATCGGGTGATTTCTAAGCTTCAATTGCCAGTCTCGGATTTCAATGAGAAAAAGTTTGTCAATCGTCATTCGCTTCGATCGTTTCAGAAAATTAACTGTCCACGCAAGAAAAAGATTCCACAAAAAATACGTAGAAGTCGCGTTATTCGCGAGTCAAATTGAAGGTCGCGATAAAAATTATGGAATATCCGGTAAAAAGTACTTACGAATTTTTTACGGGACATTCCGTAATTTTTATTATTAATTTTCTGCAGAATTTGATAGATCGTTTTTACTCGTTTTCTTGCCAGACTATTTACCACGTGCGCCGTATACGGAGAGAAGTATTCAATTAAAATTACGTGTCTTTCCCGTAATTCCGGAGCGAAATGTGGTTGTAGGAAATTTTACGGAACTGTCACGTTATTTTTATTTAAAGTCACGGAATTATTCTGCGGCATTCCACAATTTTTGAATTATCCGTAAAAAATTAATATACCGTCACTTAAATTTTTCGAATTGATTCTCTAATCGGTAAGCGAACCGAAAGTTCCGTAATTTTTATTAAATATTTCTCTCCGTGTAGAACAATTTATGGTGAAATTTATCTTGTTGTTCCTGTAATAAAAAATCACGATAAGGCTTGAAAAATTGTCAATTTTCGCGTAAAAATTACACTGGGTTTCCGCAATTTATACAAAAAATAGATACAAGATTAACAAACGTGAGCGTAAGTTTCATTACGAATTTCTCTTCGTGTGGTTAGAATATTTCCGCAAAGGTATAAATAGAATTCAATGGAAAAATCTATCACTTTCTCAACCAGTTCTATTGATATTTTATCAGAAAAATTTTCACAGAAACGGAAATTTAGCAGAAGATTCAGTCAGCTTCCACAGAAATTTTTGGAAATGTCTCATTCTGTTTAAATTATTTGATAATTAACAAAATGTTTCACTTTTGTGAAAATTCATGGAAAAATGTAATAAAATATAAATAATCCGATGAATTTTGGGTAAAACGGAGGAGAAAATTCTTAAACTCCACTCGAAAATTTTTCCCCTCGTTCCCTTAAACATATTTTCCTTGAAATTGCCACCATGAGTAATTGTGAACTGTCCCAAAAATTTAGGCAAAGCGTAAAATATGTGCGAGAAAAATTACTTGAAATTCAAAATTGCGATAAAAAATCATTACACCTTTAGTCCCGACTATTCATGCCCACACGATTGCTGCCTTCACAAAAATCGGTCTTCCCAATCGGCCCACAAATCTCAATATTTGCAAATGGTTTCACTTCTTACCGCCTTTAAAGGCAAATTAACGCACCATGATGCAATACCGTACGCGGGTCATGCGTTCGAAATGCGAATGGTGCAACGATATACTTTGTTAAAAACGAAAGAAATAAAATCCACCAGAAGACAAAAAAACCAACACATAAATAAAGTAGAACACCGAGTAAAAGGTCTAATTACCGGAGACACTTAGAGAACAATAGATCGACACTTCACGTCATAAACACCTTGAGCCCACGGATAATTTTTTCGGATTAAACCAGAATAAAATGCACGAGCAAGTGAAAATCATCAATAAAATCATCAATAAAATCATAATTTCCCACGTTGGAGTATCGTTCAGCGAAAATTGCGGTATTAAATTGTCGTTGGGAATGAAATTGCAGGGGGATTGTAAATGCCGTAATGGTTTGAGTAAAAAATACTCGATATATGTATCGAGACTGAATGGCTTGGCATTATGTGGAATTGAAGGTGTGTCTCGAGATCTCGTTCCTATCAATTTAAAGTACACGTAATTTGGAGTAACATAAAGGCGAGGCCTTGTTAAATGCGCCGAAGAATCGCGCCAAGTTTTTAGGAAAAGAGTTGCTAAATATTTCTCGTTAATTGATTATAATTAATTATTCATACTTCAAATTGTTCCTAGAAAAATGTGAAACAGTGGTGCGATTTTTATACGTCACTTGCTGCCCTCGGATTCCGATGGAAAGGTCGTCGATTGCCATTCAAGTTGATCGTTTGAGAAAGTTAATGTAATCCAAATATTACCGCAATTTTTAATATTAAAAGGAATTTTTTATGCGGGTAGATTGAAACTGAAATTAAAGGCGTGTCTCGAGATTTTATTCATTCAACCTAGAGGATGCTGGGGCAATAAAAATTGTCCCATTCTAAATCGTTAACATTTTCCTATTTCTAAACGTAAATGACGAGTTAAATATTTGGAATAATGCAAAACAATGGAAAACAATTTAAAAAATATTCTTTCTAAACCATCAACTCAGGCATTCAATCTGATAATAATTAACTGATTTTTAAGGAGGCGCTCATCATTTCAAGTTAAAGATTATTAAACCAATTGCAATAAAAACATTAACCCCCCCCCCCCCCTACAACTAATTTAGAACAGATAATTGAGTAATTTTCATGAGTCATTAAATAATAAAAAAACGAGAAAACGTATTTATTATATTTTTCACGTCAATCCCGTCGTAAATTTTCTAGAGAAAATGAAAGAAACGTGAATTTTGGTGGTAGAACATTGAAAATGGAATCATATAACGAGAAAATTCCAAGGTGAAGAGTTATTGAACGATCACTAATTATTCAAGCCTCTAGTTATTCCTGACTTGTGTGAAGCCGGCTGTCAATATAAGTGTTCATTTATTGCTACAATTATTCCTCTCGATGCGGCGTGACGTTTCCACCCTGTGATCAATAGTATTGATTCAATACGATTCTACGAGCAGTTGAACGAACTTGTCGGATCATTATTGCAAATTATGTTAAAGCCCCCAGTAATTGCATTTGAGATTAACGACTTAATTGGTCATTACTGATGACTAGTCTGTCATTATTACCCTTAAAATATGAGACAATGGATTTTTTAGATGGTATGATACATGATTGCCATTTTCCTTTCACTTGGAGAAAATCCCTGAGGCTTTTGATTTTCGATTAGAGTTAATATATTTTTTGCTATTTGCAGGAGCTACATTACGACTAACTCCTGGCAGAATGTGCAATGATCTGATGGATTAAGGAGTACTGAGTAATTTATCATATATGACAGTTGACAATGACAAAATACATGTACTTGTTACAGGACATGTATGTAAATTATTATTACTGGCGTTTAGAACCCGTTTGGGGGAAATCGCAAGGCTAAACTGGGCGATGGGAGCATGAGTAATTCGGCGGAAATAACATGGTTGATTTCATTGAAGGGCAACACTTTTTATTGAACGTCTAAGAATTGTTTGTTCATGTTCGAAAAGACAAGGTTAAATTAAAATTTTTTATCACTCAGATTTATAGAAAATGAATAAATCGTAAAATAACACATTTTTGATTAAAAAACACGTTTTTCAATTTCCTTTTAATTCAGAAAATTAGAATTATTTAACACAAGTTTTATAGTTTTTTATATTGAATTTTGATGCACATCGTAAAAATTTAACCCTTTAGTATTTTGGATTGGGTAGGAATTGGAATTTGGTAGGGCAGGATAATTGTTGATGTAATTTTAAAAAATGCCATTTGTTGGTAGAATGATTGATGAGGTCATCGACCAAGGACCTTCGCAATTCTGCAACAACCGGATCAAAGTGATCTATATTGGTTGAATTGTGTTGATCAAAGAAAACAAAATGTCCAGTAACGTCAGCACTTTCTCGCATGCAGATTCCAATGTGGTGAACCCCGGGTCTCTCTTGGTTGCACCAGGTAGGTGAGGAACCGGCACGTGAGAAGGGTTTATTCTCCCGGCGAATGTTGATGAAAAGCCACACATGTGTGCATGATAAACCGGTGTATGCTTTCGATTGGAGCCGATTGTCTCTGGTCCCTTCCCAACAATCCCCCAGCTAGCTACCAATTCCTCCAGTTCTTGTGCCTCCAACATTTGAGAATTAGATCCGCTGTAGTTCAGTCTGTGAAACTCTGTGTTAACCGGTGTTTCATTCACCAGAGTCTTTCTGGGCCTCTTTTTGTCTCTCACTTATCACACTTTTTTGACAAGCCATCAGCGGATTACTGAATCACACTGTTACTCACATAATTTAACCGGCCAACGTCATGAGGTAATTTTAAGAAAAACCTACTAGTCACTCACTTGGGACGCGTTTTTGTTCAGCTATTGGGCAACAATTTATAGTGAATAAATCATCCAAATTTCGAATTCAATCTACGAATTTTGGAGATCATTAGTTCTAGGGGAATTTTTAAAAAATTATAATTCTAGGGTAAAAACTCCCGAAAGTACAATTTATTTACTTTTTATTTCACTGTAACCTGTCGATTATTTCTTATTTATCCAACTGTAAATTTGCAGTAAAATTAACGTAGACGATGTGATAAAATGAAAAAAGATGTGAAAAAAAAAGATATAAATTTTTCTCCACGCAAGCTTTACCGATCGACCTGGTGGTTAATGTCAGGATCACTGATTATGGTATTTCATGAACAATGGAATCTCGAGCATTGTTCTACTCCATTTATCGCTAATTGTGACTGTTCCATTAAATTGTAATGAATGAAAATGACATTGTGGGTCGACGATGAGATATAATCGGGTATTCGTGTAATAAAGAACTTTCAGTATCCATTGGCGGTCACGCAAAGGCAATATGTATCTGTCCATTCTTTATTGTTATGAAATGTCGAGTAATCGAAGATAGAAAGTAATTCGTTCCGCACCGGCATTCGATAGAATTATTCATTGCGAGTGAATTAATGGCACTGGAATAATGCAAAATGTGGTATTTGCGAAGGCGAGATTCAATTATTAATTCAATTCAATTTAGAAACCAAGTCATCTGGAATCACTTGAGGTAATTTAATTACGGGATAATTAAGGATGAATGAACGAGATAAATTGTTTTTCCGGGTTTCGTAACTTCACTTTGGGCCCATTATTTCCGAATGCCTGGGTAGTTTGTATACCGAATGGCCACTTCAGGATACGAACTCGGGGAATAGGTGATAAATTCACGTGCGAAATTTATTTCAGAACCTTTATGCTACGCGTTCTATATCTTTGCATGAGAAAAGAACGAGGTAGAAAGGAAAACATGCGCTTTCTCACAGTAAATAATGCCAGGGAAAAATGAGAACGTTTTGTAAAAATGTATGATTTAGGAGCTGTTCGTCATACTACTCCTGAATCATATATCATGCTAAATCGAGAAATGAAGGACTTGAAAGAGTTGAAAGTTGCAAGTGTCGTTAATGGGCCAAGGAAAATTGTTAGAAAATTCGAAGATAGAGATTTCGAATAATTTTTTTAACGACTGAAAATCATTCGGGATGACGTATCAAGAAAAATAATAGTATGGGCAAAAAATACGAATTTTCCAGTAAATTTCATTGTCAGAAATATTTTCTTCCTTCTTCCTGCACAGTAAGATCTGTAAAAACAATTTTATCAAGTCATTATTATTGTTTTTGTTATAATTAAGACATCGAACACTGCAATCACTAGCGGCTAGAACTTCTTTCTATTAATTTAAGGGAAAAATCCTTGAAATAAGTAAAAAATTACTTGCTTCAAGGATTTTCCTTCGTTAGATTGTAGACCCACGAGTTTCTTGAAGCAAGTGATCTTGCTGATTGAACAAGGATTATTTGTTCCCTGTGTGGGTACCGAGAATTTACTTTTCTTTCTACAGTAAACGATTCAATAGGAATTCGTCTGAACAGTTTTCAACCATATGACCGAAAAATTATAGAAAAATCTACTTTACGAATTTATGTCATCGCGGTAAAAAATAAAATGCAGATAAAAATACTTTTGAGCACATACAATTCTTTTTACACGCTTAAAAAATATGAGAGTTCCTTCATTGTTGATCACTCATTTTCAGTCCAGAAATACCGAATACCATCTAGGGATAAACAAATTACGAAATCAAAGACTTCGTCGATAATTAATTAAAATGCCGGAATTTGAAATACCATAAACACAAGAAATTCGTCCGAATTT
This sequence comes from Fopius arisanus, assembly GCF_000806365.1. NCBI lineage: Eukaryota > Metazoa > Arthropoda > Insecta > Hymenoptera > Braconidae > Fopius > Fopius arisanus. The sequence continues at coordinate 345,342 of NW_011887841.1, forward strand.
CAGGGAATACTTGAAATAGGACGAATTCTTTTTATATTTTATAATATTGCAGGTATTTTTGAATTTTCTAAAATAATTTCTCTCCTCAGGAATTTTCTCTTCGTCCTCGGCGCGTTATTGTCATTGAGCTTTGGAGAATCAGAGGTCCTGGACACGATAGCTCACTGGCCTCTCCTGGACTTTGCCCTGCCATACGATCGAGCTTTTCTGAACGAATACCGTGCAGAGAATGTGGTGCCAACAGGATTTGCCGTTGCCTGGCACAGAATTTTTATTTCAATTCCTCGCCTACGTGCAGGAGTCCCCGCAACTCTGAGTGTGATTCCTCGGGATATACCACTTGGTAGCAGTCCTCAATTGCAAGCATATCCCTCCTGGGAATGGCACATCGCTGGTAAAGGGGAATTCAACTGCTCTTTATTGATTTCCGTTTATCGAGTTAATGTGGACAGGTGCAACAGGCTCTGGGTTCTCGATAGTGGAATAAACACCTCGATCGATGACTTCCGCGTTGTCTGTCCACCTAAACTACTTATCTTTGACCTGCAAACGGACACACTTGTGCGGTCGTATGTGTTCCCGCGCCGGGTAAGTTGATTAATTATAAAACGCTTCACATCACATCTAAAAGTTCACTTCCCCGCTTTTGGCATTTTTGCCAACAGATCTGAATTGATATTACAAATTTTAAGGAAAAACTCTCTCACTTTTTTAGTTTATACTAGCATATATGGCCTAATTTTGTACGTGTGGGGCGTGATCATTTGGTATCTAAAATCTCTAAAAAAATTATCCATCATTTTTTTTTTCAATTAAATTCAATTCATAAATCGAGGAGGTACTCACTGAAATTAAAAAATTCGAAATTTTTCAAAATATATCGGGGGAGCATGAAAATCGAGGAGATATTCACTGAAATTGAAAAATTCAAAATTTTTGGAAAAGTATCAGGGGAGCATGAGAATCGAGGAGATATTCACTGAAATTGAAAAATTCAAAATTTTTGGAAAAGTATCAGGGGAACCTGAAAATCGAAGAGGTATTCACTGAAATCGAAAAATTCGAAATTTTCCAAAATATATCAGAGGAGCATGAAAATCGAGGAGATATTCACTGAAATTGAAAAATTCAAAATTTTTGGCAAAGTATCAGGGGAGCATGAGAATCGAGGAGATATTTACTGAAATTGAAAAATTCAAAATTTTTGGAAAAGTATCAGGGGAACCTGAAAATCGAAGAGGTATTCACTGAAATCGAAAAATTCGAAATTTTCCAAAATATATCAGAGGAGCATGAAAATCGAGGAGGTATTCACTGAAAATGAAATATTCAAAAAATTATAAATTTTGATTTGCAGTCCCTGAGACCACACAGTCTCCTCACGAATTTGGTCATTGATGACACATCAGCGAATACTTGTGATGACGTTTGGGTGTATTTGACGGATACAACTGGATCAGGTGAATAACTTCTGCCGCAAAATTATATGTTACTATATTTATTAATTAATAAATCATTATCTCGACATTCCAAAGAAATATCTAAACTGAGACTTGAAATGAGTCATTTTGTTAATATTTGTGTTTATGTTTTTGAATTTATTTAAATTTATGGTAATCTTTAGCTGGGCACTGAGTAATATAAATTATTCTATTAACAGCTACTGAAATAATGCAAATTCTACATATTAATATCACTATTTTATGAATTATTATTATTTCTGGTTAATTGATTATTTTAATTATGTCTTGAGATTTTATTCTGCTTTTTTGTGGGTATTATTACTGTATTAATTTAATTATTCCGTTCAGTTTTTACTGATGTTTATGTTGTTATTCTTATGTTGATATAAATTATTGATTTCGCTTATTGAAAGAGAATAAAAATTACTGAAGTATTTAGAATTGAATCCTGGGTTGTTGGATTGTACAGAAAAATATTCGAAGACAACTTTTGACTGGAATTTCAAAGGGTTTTCCGATGTTTCCCGTAAAATCGTTACTTCTCAAGTCAATTAAGAAATTAATCCACCGAATTTTCATCATTGATCGATAAATTTTGAATTTAAGGTCTCATGGTATTCGATGCGGCGAATGACAGAAGCTGGAGATTTCAACACGCATCAATGTTTCCAGATCCGGATTACGCAACTTATCAGGTATTTGAAATTATGAAGCTGTGATAAAACATTGAGAAATATTACTTTCAAATGGAAAACAAAAATTAATTTTTAGGGTTCATGCATCTACCATTCACCCAAAGAAATAAAACAATGGTAAAATTAGTTTTCACTTAGACCTTCAGAGGATTTAATTCGAAATTTTTCAAAATCCTCGGAATTCTAAAATTCTAAAAATCGGCTCTCATTTCCGAGTAATTTTCACAGCAACATATTCTAATTAAAACAATGCATATTATAAATGATACTTTCCACACTATTAATTTTTATTGTTAAAATTTCCACTACTGTTAATTTTTATCGTTGATAGCATCATTAAAGACTTAAAGTAGAATAGATTTTAGAATACGAATAATTACTGTAACTTCAGGGTATTCCACGAAAATTTGAAGAGTAGAACTGTGAACTCAATTTTTCAGATCGCAGGGGACTCGTTTGAGCTGTTTGATGGGATCGTGGGTCTGGCATTTTCACCACGTCAGAGGCGAGTCTACTACCAACCACTTGCGACAGACCGTATGTTCTCTGTTCCAGCGTCAGTTCTTCAGGCGGGTCCTCTTCCCTTTGGAGAACAATTGCCCGTCAGTTTGGTCGGTAGAAAGTCGAGTCAGGGACTGGCAATGGCTGTTGATACTCGTGATGACACCATACTATTCTCCCCCTTGACAGAAACTGCCATTGCTAGCTGGAATCCACATTCAAACAATCAACGGTATTTTTTATTTCTCCCTTTAACAAACAATCGTGGAAACCCTCACAATTTTTCTTTTTTTCTTTTCGAAATCAGTTGCGCTGTGAATCGGATAGTGGCACTAGGATAAATCGATTTTTTTTCAACCTTGCGTTTTCCCGAAATCATTTCCCAATCATCAATGAAGTTATCAAAATCGATTAATTAATAATTATCAAGATTACACAAAATTTAAATAGAAAAAATAATTCTCAATATTCAATAATTGAACTCGTACTCTAAAAAACAATGCAAGCCATTTTTTATGGACCTTTTAGATTTGTTCATCTGCGTCTTTATAAAAAATTTCTCTCTCTCTAACTCTGAAACGGACAAAACGGTCTTTTAATCGACTTTTCAAATTTCTTCATTATTCTCTTGCCTTGTAAAAGTTTTCCCTTCTCCGAAATACCGATTTATTTCGAAAAAACAAATCCATTCCAAATCAGAAATGTCCCTTTCTATTAACGAAGTCCACCTCTTCAATCAGTCTTTACAAGATAATCACGAAAATCTATTTTTGCAAATGATAACATCCCTTAAAACGCCATCCTCAAATTGAGGAAGATAATTTTTAATCGACATAATTTCCAACACAACTCCCTTATCGTAAACTAACAATAAAAATTTCAATAGACAATAGAGTTCTCCCTCTAAACGATCAAAACGAATTTCGAAAGTAAATCATAAATTTCCTCATACGTGTCCTCGTAAAAATATCCCCCTCCCGAGAATTCCGATCTATTTCGAAAAAACTAATCCACTCCAAATGAAACGCTTTTCCTTTCATCCTTTCGCCCTGACGAAATCAATACCTGAAAAAATTGACAATGAAAATAAATGTTAACGTATGGTACTTGTTCAATCTTCCACAGGATAATTGCATACCAGCCGGAGCAATTCCAATTCGTTGCAGAATTGAGATTGGTTGATCGAGACGACGGGAATATCTGGCTGCTTTCGACGCGTTTCCAGAAATTCTTCAACCGACGAGTTAACAACCAAGAGATAAACCTAAGAATTTTAAGAATTCGTCCAGAAAGTCGCGACCACTCACCAGTTCCCCACCGCCTTGATCCCTACGCCCTTAACTTATACAACAACACTCTTCCGCTTTGAAACGACCTCGCCCGATATTTACCTTAACTAGAAAGTCCATTCAAATTTATTTAATCAGACGACATAAACTAAACGATTAGACGTCGCCGTATTTAGCAGCTCGCCATGGTATCCCAGAGGTGCCATGGGTTTCATAACAGTTCGCCATTGACTGCTGGACCGTTTGGATCAAGTTCTGCCTCTGGAAAAATTTAGTGAAATTTTTCATTAGCCGTTTATTTTTCTTTTGTATTTACATCATCAAATGTGATTCTGACAGTGAAGTGATAGAGCAGTAAAGTTATTGTCTCTGAATTCAGAGAAGACTAGAAATATCAAGATTTTAGTCAAAGTGGAATGAAGAATACGAATAAATTCTGAGGTCTTAGTGTTTCCCACGCGGTTAAAAACCTCATTGAATGTAAATCGAATAAAAAATTTGGAGAGATTCAAAAATTTTTGGTAAAAAAACGATATTTTCGTTAGTGATTTCCGTTTTCAAGATCAAGATCTCAGGATTCAAGATCATATTTACAACTGTTTTTCTGATTTCTCAATATATCGATAGAATAATCTCAGTGAAATCTACACTCTCTCAATGGAGAATGTCCAGTCTCCATTTCAACATTAAATTGTCGGTTTTCGGTGACAAACTGGTTTAGAAAAAGCAAAGAAATTTCGAATGCCTTTGCTCAGAGGTATTTTTAAATAAAAGTTTGCGGTCAGTCTTCTTCCCTCAGACATTATTTCACTAAATACCTCGAAATCGAAAAAAAAATCTGCAAAATCGTTTTGTTCATCAGATCAGTTAGCACCGAAAATTCTAATCCGTCACCTGACAATTAGTCACCTGACTAGCGATTTCTTTGAATGCCCTGATCTGCAACATCAAGACAATAAAAAAAAAACCAGTTCCCTTACTCTCCAGTGTTATGCAAAAAAATCCGCGTGATTGACAGCGAATTCCGCAGATGTTTACTCACCGACTATGTTCGAAAAAAAATTGTAGTGCGCACGCATGTTTTTTGTAATAAAAATTCATAGAAACAAACACTTTCACAAATTCACACTCCACTCCAGAATTATCACTGACGGGTGAAACTAATTCGCTGTTTGTTAGTGCGTTCTGGCACGTATTTCATTCACAATTAATGGTGCTGTCAGTGATTTTGTAATTGTAATCATCTTGATAGTTGGAGAATCAGGAAAATCACTGATACCAGTGGGTTATCCTTTCAAGGATGCCAAGTGTATCCAACGATTATTCAACTCTGTCGGCAAACATATCACAATCTGTCGTTCAAGTGTCACCGGAAGTATGCAGAAGTGTCTCTGGTTTTTGTTATTTGTCTGTTCTGCATCGGTGATCGGTGCTGGAAAATTGCAAGTATTGTACGAGTGGTCATGGATCGATTATCTGTGGGAGAGCGATGCACACAAGGCAGCCGCTATTACTGCGGGCCAGTACAATTACACAAAACCAGTCATCATTGATGTTGATGTTTGGAAAGGAAGGAGGAAAAACTACCGGAACAGTCAGTGACTTTTTTTTACTCCAGAGATAATCCGAATTCCACTTGAAACTTTGTGTCAACTACAGTATACCGAAATGAGATCAGTAGAATATCATATTGAATTGAATTCTTTCATTTTTGTAGTCAATAATCAGTGGGACTGACA
>NW_011887841.1:352463-355107 GCF_000806365.1 Fopius arisanus
GTAGAGTCGCTGGAGGGTAGAATTATTCTAACAGTTTGCTTACTCTCATCCAGATCGATGAATGCGATCGGCTGTGGGTATTGGACACTGGTAAAATCGAGGAAGAGCACGTGTGTCCAGCCCAACTGCTTGCCTTCGATCTCCACACCGATCGTTTACTAAAACGAGTGAAAATCCCCAGGAGCATAGCCAGGAATACCCTAACAAATCAGGGATTGTTCGTGACCCCTGTGGTGGAGACTGAGGGTGTTAATTGCGAGAAAACCCACGTAAGTTGATCGAGCCATTTGAATTGCCTCCGCTGCACTTTCCACAAATTAAAGCGATAAAATAATAAACCAAAGAGTGCAGTGGTATGACTATAATTACTTGATGATTGCAGGTCTACATGGCAGACACGACGGGAAATGGTCTAGTCATTTACAACGGGACAACCCTGTGGCGTCTGGAGTCACCAGCATTTGCGTTTCAAGAGGCAGCAGCTAATTTCACTGTAGCTGGTGATCATTTCTACCTCGATGATGGTGTCCTCGGGATGGCACTGAGTCCTCCTGTCAGTCCGAGGGAAAATTATAGGCATCTCATGCTCCGACCACTCGCATCTTTCGATATGGTATCTGCTGAGACATCTAATCTCCATCAGTCTCATTCAGCTCCTGTACGTTATACACTTGTATCGGGGGCATTACCCAGTCAAGCTGCTGGTATGGCCTTTTCAGCCAGTGGAGTACTCTTCTTTGGCCTCATTCAGGAACATGCCATTGCCTGCTGGGATATGCACAAACCCATTGCTCCGGAAAATATTGTAAGTACTATTTCTCAAGATGCTTTCACACAATTTCATTATTTTCTTATTTCAATAGCTTCTAACACCATCGAGACAAATATTATGAACGAATCAGCAACTCAAGGATTCCTTCATTGTGGAAGCCACTCAAATAATTTAATTCGCGTCATGATTTTTCACGGGGAATTCAGATAATAATTATGGAACGCAATAAACAAATTCTTTAATAGCTCTCAATTTCGAAAAATTCTCCCAATCACATTTCGCTTCGGAATTTTAGAACATATACGTCATGAATATTTTTTTTCATGAATATTTCTCTCCGTGTAATTTCTTTAGTGATTTGTTTTATGTTGAAAAGATTAATCGCTTTAGTCTCGACAGGAATGAATAAACAAACTCTTCTTTCTACATGGGCTCTTATGGAAGTTATGGTCAAATTGTTCATTTACCTACCGCAAAGCCTCTAAAAAGACTATAAAATATTAATAAAAACCGGCGGTAATGTGAGACATTACGTTAAATGCGAATTATTTAAAAGATTCTATCCCATATAAGCCCATGTTAGCACATGCGTTTGCTGCGGCTCGTCTACTTCATTTCTGCCTAGTAATCCTGAGTTAGCGGGTTTCGTATTTTATTAACATAAATAAATATAAATATATTAAAAGAATAATATTACAATGTATGAAATAAATTCATGGCTCAGTTGAAAACAAAATCATTCCAGTTATCGCAAGTTTTGACTGAGAGGGTGTCGCACATCGTTGAATTCCTCCCCTTAATTAAAAAAAAAAGAAAATATTCGGTAGCTCTCAATGAATGTCTTTATTTTTAATTTAGGATAATTTTTTTCTTGGAATCCTCCAATTTCAGATATTTATTCTTCTCTTGAAAAATTAATCCAATTATCATCTTCTGCCTTTCGTATTCAATGTTATAATATATTTAATTTTTATAAAATAAAGTTGCAGTGAAGTTTTTTCTGATTTCAGGAGAATAATTATGCAATAGAAAATTCATGGTTTTTAATTTTAATGTAGGAATTACCATAACTCAAAAAGAGGTGGTGGTGTGCCCTCGAGACTTGGAACGTTTTACAGGCAAAAAATTCCATTCCCAATACCTCGGGTAGCAATTTATATCTCTAACACTCATAATTCTTGAGTTATTAATGTTGTGTTTGAGTATCCGGAGACCTTCAGTTTCCAAGAGAACGCCGACAGCGTAGGGCCTTTCGTTGTTAACATGTGGGTCGAAAACTATATTTTTCACTGTTAAATTCTCAGCATTTTTCACAGCTCGTGTTTCAACAATTTTATAATTATTTTCGATGTAAAAGTGGAGAATTAACTTCCCTCAAATACCTAATAAAATAATTACACAATATCTAATGGCTTACACTATTAGACCAATATTCAGTGTTAAAAATCACGGAATTTCGAAATTCTCTGAAAAGTCATTGGAATTGAATTGAATTATAAAGCAATTATAGAATTATTATCTGCGTGTTTTTTTTCCTGGATTTTATCGCAAGATAGCAAATGAAAATCCAACAAAAAAAAACTCACGCCCAAGAATTCCAATGGAAAAAATAAAAATCTATTAGGTTTAGTCTGCGGAATATCTCCAATAAAATGACGCGGTATAGTTACATAATCTATTGTGGAAGGAGCGCAAAAAAGAAATGACTTTTTTTTATCGAATTGTAATAAAAGTTCAAGGCAATTTTGAAATTCTACAGAATATCTTAATGAAGACACTCCATGCATTTTTATTCATTCTGAATTTTTGAGTCACATAAAAATCACTTTTTTTAAAATGAAATTCGAAATATTTCCATGGATTTTCCAATAC
>NW_011887841.1:355457-358426 GCF_000806365.1 Fopius arisanus
CTCTGGATAGCCACGAACAGATATCAAAAGATAGCCTTGGATGTGCAAAACTTCAACGATGTGAACTTCAGGGTCATGTCGAGAAGATTGGACAGCCTCATCAGAGGCACCTCCTGCGATTCACAATCCAACCTGGAGCATTTGTTCAGGGACGCTGAGGACACAATCTGGGATTACAGCCATTACCTCTGGAACTTGGCAAATGCAGAAGAGTACAATCAATAAAGAAAATAAAAGTGAAAAACAAAAAACAGAAACAAATGGATGATTTGTACTTCCTTCCCCCGGATAAATCCCCCTCCTTTTTATTACAAAAACGGATAAAAATAGTTGGGTAATTTGCATAACTCGAGCACTGACTCAATGCTCCAATGGATAATAGATGAAAGAGCACTTTCTCTAAACACTAGAGCTCATTCCTTTTCAACTTTCCAGCCTCTCGACACGTCCAATCGATCACAAAAAGTCGTGCTATTTTTTTTTATAAATATTTAATGGACTCACTCGTACACCAAGAAAAATCGGCTCAATCAATGCTCAAGATCTCTTGAATAACGCAGTGTTTCGAAGTGTAAAACGACTACCGGACGTGCAGGAATTTTCCAACATCACATTTGTCACTTGGTCGTCAATTAAAAAACCAGTCTTTACTTTCAAATTTCTTTAATAATGGTGATTATTATAAAATGAATGCTGTTTGGTGTTGTGAACGTATTCGTCGGTGAAAACCTCTTTCTAAAGATATCGATGTGATTAATGTGAATGGGTAAATTGAGGGGTGCTGCTGCTTTTATAATTAAATCGAGCATTGCAGATCAGCTCTGGGAATATATATTGGTCTCATGGAGAAATTAGACCGAAATTCATGATTTTTCGATTATTATTCATTACGACTTTTGAAGAGATAATTTTTTAATAATTTTTCTCATTTTGCATATCACAATCACTCCGGAACATAACGGAAGTTTTATCGGATTATTCATAATTTCTGAAAGCGATCAATGAAATGGAAATTTTAAATACATGGAAAAATTCGTAGAGAAGATATATGAATTATATATCAATTTCAATTCATGTAACTTATGTATATAACGATATGCTGGGCCGATTCGATATAACAAATATATAATTGACGAAATATATATTTTTCATTTACAGTAATTTTCCATTTTTAGTGAATATTGTATTAATTTTTGCCCGATTTTATTGAATAGGTTTAAATCTTTTAAACAATATTGTGTAAAAAAAGAATCGATTGAATTTGATTTTTTATACAATTTACTGCAGTAATATATTTCCTATAAAATTCAGTCGGCCTGAATGTTCGATTGTTTTCCATTCGATCTACCCTCTCCTAGTCCAAAATTACGGAGAAATTTTTTAATCGTCATGAACTCTAAAAATAATTAAACCGATCTGAGAATTTCCCACTGACGGTGCACCTGAAACCGTCACAGCCCCATCTACTCTCCTCTGAATCCGCGATGGTGATATTTCGCAAGAGCTTCGAAAAAAAAATATCCGATAGCAAATCGCGATAGCACAATCACCAGTCCTGAACAATAAAGCCTCAATGGAGGATCTGACCTCGTCCAGTGCCCCATGAAAAACCCCGTAAGCAGTGAGATAACCGACAAACACCAGATGCACATAAATAAACATATCAAGTAAATTTATAGCTGTCCTCGATGCCACGCGGTCCGGAGAAATTTCTTCCCGGTGAAATTGCACACACGGTGCCCCCGTTAATCCGCACGATTTTGACCTCATTAGGGAATTGAGATTAAAAATTCCCTCATCCTGATATTAAAAAAGTTAAAATTCAAGTAAAAATCGTGTCCCCATATTAATGAACAGGTTTCTCATCTAAAAAAAAAAACTAGAACTTAATGGATCGAACGTCAGTTTCAGGATGGGAAGGACATCATCATTGATCCCGCGGCATTTTTGAACCTTCACTCAGACCTTATATATTTTTCTTAGATATTTCTTGGGTGTTATACACGTACAATCTCCATGGTCCATAACTCGTTGCCATAGCGTCCACGCCGATTGTTACAGGCCGCGTGATTAGTAGGTTTTGGCCAATTACTTTCCTCCACTAGTGCACGCGGCACTCGAAGGAATGAAAAAATAAGAAGAAATTTTTCCACCACTTGCGCTTTGAGTGCTGACAGTAGTGCCTCATCAACACCTCAAGCCAAATCAAGTTGATATTTGCTCAGATCTGGAGATCTCCTCGCTGGATCATCGTATCGCTCTGATGGCATTTTAATTGGAGTGCTGACTTCGATGGGTATTGGATAGTGGTGATGTGAGTGCCATGATGAGGAAGGGATAATTAGGCTGGAGAGATGACTTCCAGTCAGAAGTTGAAACGTCGGAGCACAACACCCTGGTCTACAGAGCCCGACGATAATGATCAGCACCACGGTTTCAGCTATCGCGATACCCTCCAGGATTATCATCATTATGGTGAATTCGGAAGGAAACGCAATTATTTTCCCCACTACCACTTTCATGGATACAATGAAATTCGTAAGTTCCTAGTTTGTTGTTTTTATTTTTTTAATTACAGCCACATGTACATTTTTTGCTTCCATGTTTATATGGATTATTCTATGTAATGAATACTTCAGGTTCATTCGAATTGTATGAGATCGTACCAGCTTTGGTGTTTTTCTAAAGAAATAAATAATAATAAATAATAAAGGCGTAGCTTTTAATTACGTAAAGTGTCTGGTAGCTGAGTGGAGGTGAGTTTCACTTTGAGGATGATTTATTTGTCTGGGTCGCGAATTTTATTTGTCGGGCTTTGATGGATCGCCAATTTAGGGGACATCTCATTGCGAAATTGGGGGAATGATCTTTTCTCAATGGAGTCTGATACGAGAAAGGCACCGGCGATCCATGGATTCTAGTCTGTTGGGAGTTCTAGTGGGTATTTAATTGTTTTTTATTTTTTGCTC
>NW_011887841.1:359241-360619 GCF_000806365.1 Fopius arisanus
CTGTATTGATTTCCTCCACTTATCGTTCCCAATTTTCAAAGTGAAATCGTCCTATACCCACACAACTCAAATCCAATTACGAATAATTGACCAATACAGCCCAGTGTAAGATGAAACCGGTAAAACTATTACTCAATGTTCAATCTAACGCGAAAGAGTATTAGATAACGATCGACTTTCAATGGCTCTTATACCCAAACCTATCCTCTATAATTAATTAAAAACGTTCCACCGACTCTGCATTTTATCATTATTTCATGACTAATGAAGATTCATGAGTGTGGAATAATTTTTCTGCGTTTTTTCGAAAGTTTTAGGAATTTGTGAAAAGTTTAGTATAAATGCAAAAAAATTATTGCACAATCATGACATTTTGGGAGTCATTAAATAATGATAAAATATAAAAATCGGATATTTTTTCAACGAATTGTTTATTTGTTACTGCCGATATTTTCTCAATTTTCAATTTTTTAAATAAATTTCTGAGAAAAAGTTGATAAAATGGACATAAAAAAATATAGAGTAAAATATTGTTCAATGTCTCCCCGAGTTTCTTTACTGTGGAGGAATTTTCCTACGTCTGCAATAAACTTTTGCAAAAATTCCCAACACTAGCAAAAACTTAGAAAAATAGACAATCAATTTTTGAGTCATTCAATAATGGTAAAATCCAAAAACGGAATAATTTTTAATGTCAATTTGACCCTGAAACCCTAGAGGTTTCCGAAAAATTGACACTAAATGAGATGAACGTGAAGAATGAGAAGGTATCGGTAATAACTCTCCTCAATCGAAACTCATCGTGTTGCAGCAATAAATGCGTTGGTATGGTGAAACCATAAGAACCGTACAAATAATTCAGGAAGGATGATGGCACCTGAAAGGGAAAGGGGAATTGTTTAATAACTTAGTCTAGTCCGGAAGTTTGGAGTAGGTTTGATTGTCTCTCACGGTTTCATGACTCTTCCCAAGTGACCTACCCCGATTGAGGTGAAGATTCTCCTTCTTTTGGCGTGTGAATAGAATCGAGTGGGGGATGACGGCTTTTACTCTCGAATGTGTTCATCCGGGATAGAATATACCAAGATGTGCACGCGAAACAGACAGTCCAATCTCACCTTTTTGTGATCGTTTATTTCAAAGTTCTAAAGCAATCCGATCAATTCTCCCTCGAAGAGACCGTAACGCGATCAATAAGAATTAAAAACATTTTTTATTGCTTTTTGATGAAATAGAAAGTGAGGAACTGAGTGGCGAATTCTATTTTACGTCGAAAATTGCGATGATGACTCGAGGTAATGCGGTCAATTACGAGGAATTACCCAGTTGCTAAAAGGTGTAATGCGAGTGCATTACAAAAGCTGACGTTTCACTTTTT
>NW_011887841.1:365949-368237 GCF_000806365.1 Fopius arisanus
TTTAGTGTTGTTTTTCTGTGTGTGTATGATACGCATTAGTTATTATATTATTTGCCAATTATTTTTTTTTTGTGAGTCGAAATTATCGCTTTCCTGGAAAAATTATATTATCAAGTTTTTTTCCTGGCCAGTACTTTTCCAGTATTATATTCGAATTTTTATCGAAAATTCATCTCTATGTAAAATTCGATCTATTTGGTTTGTATTTATTCAGACATCAATGCGCGTTAAACTGTTATAAATTGTTTATAACAAACGACTTTTCGAATAAAAACCAAATTTTATGCTTGTCCATTCGTGATAAAATTATCTAGGAATTCTATCAGAGTTCTTTCAACGAGATATTTCTCAATATAAATTTTTATTCCGATAGGAAAAATCCGGTTTTAATACTGAAAAAAACTCCTGTATTTCTAAAATCAAACATGTCCATAAATATTTCCAATTTATCCGTTTAATCTCGTACTACAAAAGCCTCACACTATAAAAATCACAATTAACACTCACTATTCCTTAAAATTGATGTCGGCAATAAATAGCTATGCTAACAACCGCGGAAATTTCACCCGCAAAAATACATTATTAGCTCGCATTCTCCTCAGCAATTCAGTAACGAACAAGTAAAAAGTGACGAGTCAATTTATTCTGCAGTCCAGTTTCGAAGGAATATCTCTGAATCTAACAGAGTTATCAAAATTTCTCTTAAAATCTCTTTTAGAGAGTAGAAAAAGGGTTACAAAAAAGATATAAACAAAAATAATGCTATCTCTCTTTAATTCTCGAATATTCCCCGAAAAGGTACCAATAATTGAAGTGAGTTTTTCACCTCTGCTGAATGCCAGTATTGAATTGCTCGCAGGTATGACAAACGTAATGCCCCTGCTGGTGTCAATGACCCTTTTGGGTCTCCAAGAGTACTCGGCACAAGGTCCAGACCTCCTGGAGCAAATTTCCCAAGAGTTGGAGCCTCCGAGAATACCGGAAGGAGGATACCGAGTGGTAAGTACCCTGAGAAATCGAAGCAGTTCCCTGATCTCTTTACGTAAGACTTGATTTATTCAGTTGAATTGTGTACGCAGTCTTCTTCCAGTTTTCTCACTCCCGAGATCCTCAACTCCATGAGATCGGGTAGATTCAGTGAATCGCAATATAGTACCTCTTATGGTAATAATGGTAATGATATTACGTTCACTGAGCCAAGTCTGAGCTTCGAACCACCTGATAATTCAATTCCTATCGAGGATAAACCTGGTCCATCAATGGAACTCGTAAGTGGAGCAATTAGCGCAAGTTTTATTATCGTTCTGATGATTACTTTATTTTATTCAAAAAGGTTTTCGCATGGAGAACAGTTGATTTTGAATTCGAGAGTGAAGCAGCACGAGAGCGCGCGATATTCGAGGGTAATTACATTCCAGAGAATAATTTACCACTGGGTCTGGAACTCTGGCATGACAGAGTCTTCGTGACACTTCCCAAGTGGAGGAGTGGAGTACCTGCAACACTTACTACTGCCCCGAGGTTTACCAAGGACAAGAGTCCCAAATTGAGGCCCTATCCCAGCTGGGGATGGCATCATCAAGGTAATTGCACAATCCATGCTCATCCTGTAAATTCAAGTAGAGTTTTTCCCCTCTATCTTTTGAATCGATCTTTTCCGATCGCTCAATCAGTCGAATCTACCTTTATTCATTGACCCCTATTTTCTGTCATTCATTTTTTATTTCAATTGTTATAAACTTCCACTCTCATTTTTTTTCGGCCAATCGATTGGGTACGGCATTTATGAACATTATTTTAAATTGATCGATTAATTAATGTTGTGTTGCGCAAAAGTTGTTAAAATTATAATGCTGCACTAAAAATTATTTGTTTGCAAAACATTGGATAGAAAGTCTTAAAAATTCTTGTTTTATTCGATACTTGGTAGTAATTTTCGAGTCGCACGAAAAAAATTGCATAGAAAAACAAATTCAGTGGGGAAACTGGAAACCTAGGGAGATAGCGATGTTTTTGCTGGTTATTTTTTTGTGGTCAATTGAGATCGTCATAAAAGGCAATTTGCTAAATTTTCGAATTTCATCATTATTAAAGGACTCCTAAAATGTCATGATCGTGCAAAAATTTTTTTGCATGCATTCTAAACTTTTCCAAAACTCATAAATCGGAAAAAAAAATACCGGAAAATTATTGCACGCAAACAATAATGAAATACGTGCACGGTATATTTTTTCAAGTCAACCGAATCCCCAATTTGTCAAAAGACTGAAAAATCCGTAGATTTTTTA
>NW_011887841.1:368247-369622 GCF_000806365.1 Fopius arisanus
AATTTCATCATTATTAAAGGACTCCTAAAATGTCATGATCGTGCAAAAATTTTTTTGCATGCATTCTAAACTTTTCCAAAACTCATAAATCGGAAAAAAAAATACCGGAAAATTATTGCACGCAAACAATAATGAAATACGTGCACGGTATATTTTTTCAAGTCAACCGAATCCCCAATTTGTCAAAAGACTGAAAAATCCGTAGATTTTTTAGTTTCGGTTCATAAATCGGCAAGAGAATACTTTTCGATCTTGCCTGAACTTTCCATTAGTCCTTAAAACCTTTATTGACCTCCACCAGGATCATGCGGCGGCATGACATCAGTATTCCGAGTCCAGGTTGACGAGTGCGACCGTCTGTGGGTGTTGGACTCAGGAACAGTGAACCTCACGGCGGATCCAAAGCAAATCTGTCCCCCAGCGATTTTTATCTTCGACCTGCGAACAGATCGTCTCCTACGCAGGTACCAAATACCCGAGGACCAAGTGAAACAGGACTCCCTCTGGTCGAACATAGTGGTGGACATCAGAGATGGCAATTGCAATTCAGCTCGTGCCTATCTCGCAGACGTCTGGCGTTTTGCAGTGATAGTCTATGATTTTTCAAATGACACATCCTTCAGGATCCAGCATCACTTCTTCCTGCCCGATCCTCTCTCCGCGAGATACGAACTCCATGGTATCCAGTTCCAGTGGATGGACGGAATCCTAGGACTTGCCCTGAGTCCTGTGGACATCAACAACGACAGAACCCTTTTTTTTCATCCGATGTCGAGCTTCAGGGAGTTTGCTGTCTCGACGGCTGTTCTCAATGACAAGGACACAGCTGAAACCAGTCCTGAGAGTTTTATGCCAGTGGGAAAACCCCGAGCTAAGGACTACGGTCACTCCTCGGGCTCTGCCATCGACAAGCATGGAGTCATGTTCATGAATATGGTCACCAGGGACTCTGTCTGGTGCTGGGACACCAGGAAGGAGTACATTCCTCAGAACCTGGGGGTCATCGGCGTCAGCAACGAGTCACTCATCTTTCCGAACGATCTCAGGGTCGATCACGAGGATCGACAGAGCTTCTGGACCATCTCGAATAGACTTCCCATGTACCTCTACGGCCCCTGGAACCCCAACGATATCAATTTCAGGTTTTCAACACTTTTTTCTTTACATTTTTTATCAAATATCACCGGAACTAAGGGCAAATACCGTTTTTTTATAAGAACATTTTTTCTAGCTTTCGATGAGTCCTACAAGAAAGGTTCTTATAAAAATTTTATTATATCCCTTCGCTTCGAAGGTATTCTCGGAAAACCAGAAAGACAGCTAAATTGACTCAACTCCTTTTATCACTTCACTCCGCAATTCAATTAAATTCAAT
>NW_011887841.1:374932-384380 GCF_000806365.1 Fopius arisanus
GATTATGCTCGCTAGACCTGTACATCGATTTTTGTAGGATTTTTTATTGATTTCGATTAGATTTTGTTACCGATTTTTGAGTTGTTCGATTGATGATTAACGGCAGATTCACTATTGTGTTTTAATAAAGGAGTAATTTATATAAACCCTTTTTAGATTTTTTTGTTATTTCTTTCTATTTTCTCATACATATGTTAAGACCCTGATAAAAAAATATTCTTCCCAATGATACATTGACTTCAGAAATGCATATATATTTTTAAATTCTTTTTATTTCTACAATTGATTAATTTCCAAGCGGCGCCGAAAATAATAATAATAATAATAATAATAGTCATATTGTTTTAGAGGATGATTTTTGTGGGATATATCTTTGAATAAATTCCACCGATTATTCATTTTCTGTGAATACCGAATTTTTGTAGCAGAAAAAATCGAGGGAATCCATTAATATTAATAATTATCGAGAGAATCTCTTCAAAGTCATAACTAACATCGCCATCCTCTGGAGCAGTATGATTTTGATTATTAACACCTAGTAAAAGTCATCTGAAGAAATAATAATTTTATGAAAATACATTTTTCTCTCACGTCAATGAATCTTTGCCGAGAATAATTTTTTTTTCTCAGTACGGAATATTTAAAGATCACTTTCACATACATGTGCTCCGAAAATGTTAATAGAACTTAAACCAGAAAAAATAACTTGCCCCCTCCCCCTCCCTCTCCACCCGGCCAGCCAAACTTTTCAGATCAGAATTCTAAGAGGAAAGTGAAAATTTATTTTTACATTTTCATATTTTCCTATTCTGTAACAATTGTAATGCGGCAAATGTATCAGTTTCGCCTTTGATTCACATGACATGAATAATATAAATGATATAAATATACAATGAAAAAAAATCGATGTTTAAGTCCACAAACTGGTCTAGAATGTCCCTGGGGGGAAAAGTGACTTTTCATCATAATTGGATTTTTTCACCTGTAATCAGGTCATTCGCAAGTTAAAAAAAATGTAATGGATTATAAACGTATGTTCCACGCACAGTGGGCGATGTCTTTCGTAATTTTGTTGAAATTCATGTAAAACTCAATTCTCTAACGAGAAATCATTACCTCCCTCGGTCTACGTGATATATTCCACATTCCTCCAATAATTATCTCCATAATCCACATCGTCGGTTCTCCGGCAATGACAGTCGTGTTTCATAGTCCTCACCCTGGCCGTTTTTATTATCTCAAAAAATACATTAGGTATTTCTTCATATGGGGAATAAATGCCTGAACTCCACTCACCGGATCCCCGCCTGTCACTGAAGCCGAAGGCAAATAGAAGTAATTCCACGGTGTTGTTCATGTTATCTGAGACAGGATTAGTTACCCCCGTGCAATTTTCATGGTCATCAAAAATATCCGCTGGATTAACTTCATCTCGACGAGAGAAATCAGTTGAAAAGGACTCCAGGGACCAATCGAGACCAGCAATAATTTCTTTAATCATCTCCACCGACTCCATCTTCATCACTTGCTTATTTTCTTCCCTTATAATCTCCCCTTCACACCCTTCGTCATTCGAGAATCGACTCGAGTATTTGCGTAATTTTTCCATGTCCATCTTCACTCTCTGCCGATCCTCCCACAACGTCTTCTTGTTATACGCCTTCAGGGCCTCCATTTCCACCCTATCAGCTCCTTTTCCTCTCGCCTTCAATCCCTGAATCGATTTCTTTCGATTACTCACAGTCCCGGTGATTATCATTCCATCTAGGATCCAACTTCTGCTCGATCCCAGATCATTGCTGAGTTTTGATGACTGGCAATCGTAGGACTGATTGTAGTACTGAAGAGTGGACTCGAAGGAGGATCCGATGATCTCCAGTCGCCTCCTCCACTGAGTCGAGTCAATTTTTATCGATATCTTCGATGTCTTCGGCACTTGACCCACAGGATTCTTGATAATTGTCGTGCAGGAGTCCTCGGCACCAGTGTCTTCCCCAGAAGACCATCTGGAAGACTCCTCGTCGTTGTATTGATCCAGGAGGTTTGTGTAGTTGCTCAGAACGAATTTATTATTCATCTTTTTAAAAAGCCAGTCATGATGTAGAAAAGATGATTGCGGAGGCGTAATTGGCTCTGAGTACCGATCCATGACCTCTTCTTGGTCATCCTGCATTGAACAATCACATGATGACGTTGAACCTTCGGTAATTGACTCACGAGAGTTTCCCACGTGATGCTGCGCTTTTTCTGTGACGGAGAAATCGATTTCTCTTTTGTCGATTAAAATTTTTGATAACGATTTTGATGGTCGGATGATTGTTGACTCCTGGGGATGGGAATAGTTTATCAGGGAGGTCGCTCTCTTTGGGGGACCAGGGCTGGGGTTCAAGGGCTCTCGAGGGTAGTAGAAATTCACTGTCTGCATGGGCAAACCTATTATCACATTTGGATGCTTGTAGACGATCGACGAGTCTCGGTAGAAGATCGAGGTATTGAGTCTCGGTAATTTTCTACGATTTTTCATTTTTAGTTCTGTGTAGAATGAACTGAGGGTGAACCAGTTATACACAGCGGGGGCTGAAATTAAATTTTCATCAAACTTTTCTCTTCGCAATTAATTGTATAATCGAACTATAATCGAGAATATTTTTTCGAATACATAATTGCCAAGATGAATCTATAATTAATAAACATTTTAGTGACGTCATAATTTCTCAACGGGCTCTAATAGACTTGCTAAAATTTTGCATTAAAAAATTGATTGATAGCGTAAATGTAAGATGTGCAAGTTAAATTACCAAGTGTCGCAAATTTGTGGATAAAAAATTCGCACAATAAATAAAAAGACAGATGATTCTGCAGGTACAAGAGGACAACAACCACGAAGACAATAATTTCCAGGACGAAGTTCTTGACAGCACTCATCGCCAACCAGGGAACCAGTAATCTTTCCCGGCATAAAGTTAAAATTGGATAGAAGTTTGCGATGTAAGTTGCTGTGTACAGGTGGGCTATTATCATCCGCGTCATCACGACCCACTTCAGGACTAGTAATTAAGTGTAATCAGGGGACACAATATATTTCTTTATAGGTCTTTTTTATTGCTATATCGCTGGGTTTAATCGGCTCACCGGTTTTAACGCACTCCTCGTAGTTGGGAGTAGCGTTTTCCGGGGATAATGGCAATTTCGAGATTTCGACGACCTGGTGCTGCCAATCGAAGTTCAGCCAATCCCGTACGCTATTTATCTGGAAATTTTAGCGGTTGAGAAGCTTGAGGGCCCATTTCAAATTTCAATTTTGCGTAATATCTCGGCCTCTGACTGGAATTGCGCAATTTTTGTGGGGAATTTTTTGTAGATCATTGCGAGAGCTGGCGAAAATTCTATACATAAATTTGGCTATCCCCGGTAGATACCGAGATATTGAGCAAAAATGGAGATTAGGCAGTCGGGAAAAATGATTAACTCACTACGCCTAAGGAATTCATAATTGCGAGGTCTCCCTGCTGCGAGAGTACTCCTGATAAATGACAATAAAATTTCAAAACCAGCGATACAAATACCAGGAATATCTTGGTTCTTGGGATTTCGAATTCTCCCACTCCGTCTTCCATAAAAGAGTAAAATGTTAACTTGTGTAATTTGAAGCTTGCGAATTTTGATATATTTTTTCAATGTGTCAAAAAAGATCAAGGTTCAGCCATTGTGAACGATCCTCGATTGTTTGGGATTATTTTCTGGAGGGATTCAGAACTGGAATAATCAAAACGACCAGCGAAAATTTTCAACAACATTAATTGTCACAACCATCGTTTACATCACACTTTTAGCTTGAAGTAGGAAGCAACAAATATTCGGAGTATTTTATTTAAATTCTCAGTGGTCGAAATGCTGATAGCTTTTCTGTTGTCTTTGGAGGTGTGCCAGAACTTCGGAAAGGGACTTGGAATCAAGTGGAGAATAGGCACATCTGTAATTATAAAAAATAATTTCATGAGCAAAGCAAAAATACAAATCAAGATTGATTTTTATCAACTACTCATTTATCTTTAAAAATACTGCTTTGAGGTGAAAACATTA
Source organism: Fopius arisanus (assembly GCF_000806365.1). Classification (NCBI taxonomy): domain Eukaryota; kingdom Metazoa; phylum Arthropoda; class Insecta; order Hymenoptera; family Braconidae; genus Fopius; species Fopius arisanus. The sequence continues at coordinate 379,016 of NW_011887841.1, forward strand.
AACGACTTTTTTGTAGCTGATTAAAATAATTGAGGATTAAAGGTAGATTCTTTTCACTTACTTCTGGTCACAAATGGAATGTGATCGTCTTCAACACCGCCATCAATGGAATATGGCTGGAAGTAGGTTTGTTTCGGGCGATTACAAGAAGAGTTAACGAACAAGTTTAAGTTCCCCAGGTGCTTTTCTGCATTCATGAGCTGATGGTACCATTTCTCTGTATTGTCGAAATAGTTGTAGAATTTGGGATCTGGAGCACCGAGCAGATCCAATAGCACCAGTAGATCCTGAAAATCATTCCATCTTACATCCCCGGATCTTCAAATACTCCTCATTTATTCATGTGAATCTCTTCTTAATAAATAATCGATATGGCGAACAATTCCATTATATAATGTCAGTCAGCATGCAAATATCAAATATCAAAAAATAATATTGCAGATCCGTCCTCGTGAATCAATTAGGCAGTAAAAAATTAACTCACTATTTTATCCAGATCTGTAATATCTGATTCACTCCCAATCGTGTTAATCTTCTCGTGCCACTTCTTGGCTAGATGTCGAGATCCATAAATGGAATCTGTGGGTCCCCAAGTCTGGAAAGCTTCCTCTCCATCAAAAAATATAAACATGAAGCTCAAATTTGTCTGGAAAAAAGAAATTGACAAACAATTTTCAAAATCTATAATTCCCTTTACTCGTACATTTTCCTTTCATTTAAGAATTAAATAAACGAATGACTCAAACCCTTTTTAGTGGCTCTAGGTATGTTTTCATGACTGCAGCTAAGTTCATCATCTGAGCACACGGGACTGCACTGTCAGTTGCCCCCACGAAGTCGCCTTCTCTCGTGTATTTTGAATCATAATGGCATGCCAACGTTAAGTATCTCTGTGCACCGCCATTTAATTTAGCAATAATATTTCGGAACGGTAATCTCCCTAGATTGGGCGTGGTCGCCTTGAATTCGTCAACTTCTGTGGACCATCCCAGATTGTCCATATAATTCTTTATGTACTGGAGAAAAACGAAATAAATGACATCAGCAATGAAATGAAGCAATACCCGGAAGAGAATATTATCGTTTAAGTTCAAGGGTATTATAGTGATCCAGTACTATTTTATTCGCAACCAAAAGATAGTGACTCTTGGATCGGAATTCCCCTCATTCTATGTCAGGAGCGTAGTGATGAAGTGAGATAATTATGGGATTAGAATTTTTTTTTAATTTCCCTTTTATCTTTAAGACTATGAATTTAAGATGGAGACACTATAAAGCGTTTTTATAGCCGATTAAATTCCCGACAAAAATACCTCCTGAAGATTCTCCCACAAACGATAGTTTTCGGATCAATCAATATTAAAAAAAAAACTGTAAAATCCACTCATCTCACTTGTACTCCTCAATTTAAAGACTTTTCTCCGTGTAATTACTTGCATAATTGAAATAATCAGCTACTGAATTCCAATTATCTAATAGAACAATAAAAATAACTGAAAGTGAAAATAGATCACGTACATCCCCAACTTCTGTATGCTTAGGTGTTCCCACAACCCTGACAACACAGATTTCATCCAATATTTCATTCAAATTCGTTGTGTTTGACAGCTGTGACACCAGTTCCACTTGCTTATCACTGAGAGAGCTTGCCTCGTGGAGTAACTACAAAAAAAAAATTATAAGAAATACATGAATAAAATATTTTTAAAAACGTGGAGAGGCATTATGAAAATTCAGCAGTTGATGAGATTGATCTGTAGATGAATTTCATCTCACCTTCTGACTACGAAATGAGTGGATGGCGGTATTCTGCGCAGCTGCAAGATTCCATAGTACTACAGCAACGAGGATAAAATTAATGCAACCTCTCCGCATGTTTCTTCCTTATAACCAGTCAATGGTTTTGTGCCAACTGAATCCACTTCCGACACCACCCGCTATAAATCCCACTCTCTATTCCTACGTCACCCAGAGCATCGCTCTGCCAAATGTCAACAACAATAATCCAATGGCCGCCATTTTGGTACCTCCAAAGAATGCGCCGGCGCAGACGCGCACGCGTAGATGTGCTGCAGACGAATTGTTGACACCTGTGGCTGTTGTGGCTTATACCTTTCACCATGGACCTCATTTTCTAGTCACTCATTAAGAACCAGACTATTTTTACCATCTCCCAGAGAATTATTTCACATTAAGCGAAGTCTTGACCTTTTTAAATATGCGAGTGATAAAATCATGGGGAAATTTGCAAATTTCAATGAAAAAAGTTGGTGTTCTCGACACGTGAAAGAGGTTTCTCTCATCATGAAGGAAAATTGCAGGATAATGAAGATTATTTGAATTATGAAGTGAACTATTTTTTCTCGATATTTCTTTCTCGAGCGGAATAATTTAAATAATTCAAGTGCTTGGGAGACTCATGTCTGAGGTATGATTGGGCTTCCGGTGAAATTGTGAACCCCGACAAATTTGTCGAGTACGAAATTTCACGAAAATTATTTACCACACGCAGAGCTGAATGACGTTTAACGAATGTGATTGCAGTCATTCCCTACGACAATTTTGTTGATTTTCCAATTAGTACATTCAAGTAGTATTCTAGTCAAGATTGCTCATCAGTTATGATTATTCAGAGACGAGTCCAAGCAGTTAATTAAATTTTCTTTCTAGTCCTCGTAAAGCTGAAAATGAGAGATAAGGTTTTTAGAATTATGTGATTTGAAATTAATGCTCATTTCTTGAACTACGACATCTGTCGTTCGGTCTCGTCAATATTAAAGTACTTGAAGTCTCCGTACATCCGAAATGGTAAATTGATCGATTTACTCAAGCGCAAAATATCTCATGAATATTCAGTATCCACCTCTTCAGTAAATTTAAGTACAAGGCACTTTATCCTAAACTTACTCACCTGTGAACACAATGAAAAGATAATACTTTCTTGCACGAAAACATGAAATTCAATATTTTTCGTTTTATTCTCAAGATAACTTCTCTATACACAATGTCTTTATCTATTATCCACTTCAATGAATACAAAACAACTCACTCAATTCCAATAGCAATCTGGTAAAATAAATGGAATCGAATTCAAAGTTCAAATCGATTTGAAAGCATTAAAGAACTGTTTCTGTCGGCGATTGTATTCCGAAAAATGCTCTCTTGAATATTTTTCCTAAAATCAATATAAATCAAAACAATAAAATTCGATTCATCTCACTTTACCAGGTCTCTCCCTCACTGATTAAAAAAATGAGTACAAATAAATCAAACTACCCTAATGTTAAAATAATCATTACCTAACCGGTGCGACGTCCGAATTAATGAGTAGTTGGAACTCTGGCACCCTAATATAATTCCCTCCCTCAAAATTTAGTAAATAGTCAAATGAAAACAATAACGGATTACATAACGCATGAAAATTTTCTCGCCAACTTGCGCAATGAAACTACATACTTTTGAGCAATGAGAGTCGAATCGAGGATAACTAATTAATGAATAATCCAGTAAGAATTATCAGGTAATTAATTAACCATCAATAAGAGATTGAAATTAGTGTCACGTGAAGGAGACACGAACCAATCCCTCGTAGTTATCCCCTCAGAGCATTATAAATATCAATAACACATCGAGAAACTCCACGTTCTTACAAATATACATAGGAATATAAAAAATTGTCGTAGATTTAACTCGTTATCGTGGAGCCCTCCGAACACTTATTTGTAGTTTTTTAATAGTATTGTTTAGTCAGTTCGAGTCTCCCTCTTCGTTAACGAAAGTTTGCCCTGGGACATCATCACCGAGGTCGTTTCGTGTTATTTTTATTTCTCCTCGTTGTAAATATTGCAAAATTCTTCCTCATTGAATTCAGGTTTTCTCCTCAGTAATTATATGGCCCGTATTGCGAGCCGTGATAGTAAGGGCCAGGATATGCTGCGGGTGCTGGGTATCCGGCATAAGCGTACTGCTGTTTTTGTGGGTAAACTGAAAATTTATAGAAGAATACGTTAAATCAATGATAATAAAGGATAACAATAGCTTATACTTGTCTAGGAGCTACAGGCAGAGTCGTGGAATTTATTGTACACATTTTTGATTCAATTCCGATCTTTTTTTAATTTATTTTAATTTTCTTATATTCTCGATAAATTCTTCAAGCATATCCATGGATTATAACTATTTTTTGTGATTAGGTTATTATTTCAGAATAAGACACAGACCATTTTAAGATTTTATAATTATTAAATAATAATAAAACGTAAAAACAGAATATTTTTTCACGTCAATTTTATTAACGCTCTTAGCAATTTGTAAAAAACTTGAAAACGGTAAAATATCGGTCATAACTCCTTGAGTAACGAGAAATTGAAAAATAAAATGAATTCTCACGCTATTAAAAACTTTGGAGATGCAATTAATTTCAAAAGTCTCAGAACTCGCAGTCTAATCTACACTGGGAAAATATTTTAAAATGTTAAATGGAAAAAAATGTGTCTTTTGGATATCCTTAAAGGTGAAGAGAACAATTGACTTGTCCTGTTATGGTTCATTTATCCACAACGATTATTCCCCTGAAGATTTATTTTTCAATCCGCGTGACACGATTTTAACCGGAAGCTGGAACAGCCGAGGAAGAACATTGTGGATCGGTTCAATTACATTGAATTACATCGCATGAGTATAATTCATGGGAGATAGCATATGGGAGTACTAGCCATTCATTTGGGCGAGTGTGCCACTTTCCATTTGGTTCACACAACCCTCAGTAAATGCCAATGTATTATTTTACATTCCGGCATTGAATTACCGACGATCGAATAAAAAAATGTTGTGATGAATTCGATCAATCGTGCGCAAACGGAGACGATGTAGAAAGTCTCTTCCCAGAGTCAGAGCGTAACAAAATTACACTAATTCAGGGTAAACAGAGCGTAGGTGCGGCTTGGAATTACACACCTCGCTAAAAAAAATTATCGAAATGTTTTTTGTTCAAATTCTTCGAAAAATTGCGGGAATCATTTTTCGAATTTTCCTTATGATGCCAATATAAATTAAAAGAAAAAAACTTGATTGAGAATTATTGAAGATTTGATTTTAAAAATTCGCTTTGTTTTCAAAAATGATCCGGAATTTGATTTTTTGAAAAATTCTGTAATTTTGTATTTTTTTCCCAGAAAATGTTCCAAAAATTATCCCGCAGCTTCCGGAATTTTTCAAAGATTTTTGTCAATTTTTATCTAAAAAATTTTCCAAAACAATTTTTGTTTGACAAAAAACTTTCCCTAAAAGTTTTTCAAACACTTTCCACAGATTTCCGGAATTATTTCCCTGTAATAAAATTGTTTTATCCAGGCATCGTTAATAG
>NW_011887841.1:385070-387996 GCF_000806365.1 Fopius arisanus
GATTTTCCCGAACGATTTGCGATAAATTAAAGTCAATACCGAAGCGATAAAAAAATAAAAAACCGAGCTAGCTCTTCAGTGAGTTTTTGAAAAATATCTCCGAAACTAAAGAACATATTAAAAATGATGTAGAACCATTTTTCTTAGCGCGGATGAGTTACCAAAAAGTTCATAACGAAAAAATCGGTATTTCCCTCAATTCCGAAGATATTGCCCGAAAACTCACCAAAGAAAATTAAGAGAACTTCAATTAATAATGAATTACTTCCCTAGCACGTCACTACTGAATCAAAACCGATGACATGAGATGGATTGAATCGTTAATGTTTTAATCATGATGAACTTAATAAAATTTCAACAGTCCAGCAAAAATTTTGCATGAATTTGGCTGGACTGTTAGGCTGGCAATTAGCAATTATTAATGATGTGAGACGGCTTCCATCAAATTCAATAGCTTTTCCAAGACCGTTCGTAAGACCATCCTTAATTGCACTCCACCAATTCGACCAGGAAGTGGTCGATATTACCCCAGACTCTCCTATATGTATATTAAGATATGTACCCGTCCGTTTGAAATGTCCCCACTTTGTCGATCCTAGTTTCTGAGATATTTGCCTTTTTCTCAAAGATTGTGTCTTTTTTCTATTGTCTTTTCTTCTATTGTCTCCAACATGACTATAGAACTCTTCCTACGTCGAACCAGAGACATTGACTTCTATTATCTCACCTAGAGATCAATTATTCCGACTTAAAAAAAAAAAACAAAAAGGGCGGTCTCAAAATCCAGGTCATATAACCAGGTATATACGAACTCCATATCGACAAAGTAGGCCCTTATCATGCAGACGGCCACACATAAGTAGTAAACTAGGATAAGTGCATTTTTTTCACAACCCCGCCTTAGCGAATATCTCGAAACCGAAGGAAGATGATGATTTTTTAATAGAATCCTTTTTTGTAGCTCTCATGATTTTCTACAAAAAATGTTTATGCAAAAAATTGACCATGTTCCCCCAATTGCGAGATATTGGCTGAAAACTTGTCTCGGAAAAAATGCAGATATCTCCAGTTTAGGATTTCGCTACTGATATGATTAAAGTTAGTAGAAGCAATAGTGTTACGTATGTACCAGGCATGAGGTACTGCATGTTCATGGCCTCGTCGCGCATTCTCTCTCCCCTCAAGCAAATCGCTGCAGCACTAAACAGTATTGCACTGACTAGCGACCAACCGACGCCGACCCAAGCCACCACGTACGACCAGTCATACGAAATAATCGAGCTTTCCTTGAGGATCTAGATATTTGCCGTACGATGATGCACCCCAGATAAAACACAACAAAAAAAATCAATCATTAGTGAAATTTTGTTTCCATTTTTTTGTCACCTGGCATTATGTATTGAACATTAGCGGCTTGCTCTCGGGCACGTTCTTTCCTTAAGCACGATGCTGCTATAAGGAAGAGTGTCATCGTGGCTAGACACGTGGCAACACCTAGCCAGGCTAGATAAAATGACCAGTCGTACCACTGTGACACATGATTCTTCAACACCTGTGCAATTTCAATTTCAATCATCACATTATTCTGCAGCTAAAGGCTCTAGTGAGATTTTTACCATTTCAGATCATTATTCTGATGTTCTTTATTAATTATCAATTTATCAAGAGAACTATCGGTTCGAGGAGATGAAACTTAAGCGCCTTTTTGTGGCCCGTTAAATTTGCCGTAAAAACGGTGTTAAGTGGTTTTACGTGAATTCGATGGGTTGTGGGGAATTATTTGTTTTATATTTTAGAAGATATTCCGTGGTTTATGGAAAAAAAGAGGAAATTTCTGGTTTATATTTGATGGACGGAATTCAGCTTTAAGTGGAAGAAAAGAAATTTGTCAGACAATTCTGAAACTTAAATGGATTATTTTTTTTTCTTGTTATTCATGTTTACATTTACAGGATACGGGAAAGTAAACGCGTAATTTAGAATGAAATTTCCGAATCGTAATAATTCCGAAAGAAAAAGGATTCGATAGGAATGCAGGAGTGAAGAGATGAAAGGGAAAGAGTCGATTCGTTCTCCAGTCAAATATCTCTGAATCTAAAGGAAATTGAAAAATTTTCGTAATAACTTCTTTCGTGAAGTGAAATGGGCGCTACAAAAAAGGTTTATACAAAAATTTCGTTATATATCTCAGATTCAGAAATAATCCTCAAAAACTAGACTATCAGCTAAATAGCCTTTTCCCTTTCACCTCTTTGTCGCTGAAATAAATATTGAATTGAATATTAAAGTACGTAAATAAAATTACTTTGTGAAATAATATGATCAATTGCACAATCTCAATTAAACCGAAAGACCGAAAACAAATTATTATCAAAATTGTTATCTCGGATCTCATTAGCGATTTTGTTTCACTTTTTGTTCACTCTAATTTACATTCTAGGAAAGTTGAATAATATTATCACGATGAAATCAGAGAAAATATTGAGAGCAGAATTGAATGCACGAGGCGCAATGATCCGTGAGAAATCTCGGCACCCATTATGTGTTTTTACCCCACAATGACGACCGAAATATTCATTCATCCGGCGGATCCTTCTCGTGATTTCAATGTTTTTATTAAACTTTTGAATATTTTCTCTGTTACTTTCATATTATTAATAGAAAAATAACGGATTATTGTGAGCGGTAATTTATAAGACACTTACATTGCTCCATTGTTGATAATATTCCTCGCCGACTATTTTTTCTTTCTCATAGTACTCAACACCATGCCAGAGTCCCATGCCACAGGCACTCAATAAACCTATTGATAAATATTGCATAATTTTGTCAAGAGGACTAAAACAGATTCCAATTATTTTTCATCGAAGTTCCCATTGGCAGTCCCATTTGTTTGTTGTTTCTCTCATTATTTAAAAATTTTATG
>NW_011887841.1:389161-391297 GCF_000806365.1 Fopius arisanus
AAAGTTTTCATCCTGTTAAAAAGTTCAACGATCTCGACAATGAGTGAACCATAGAAATATTTTCCAACGAGTGGATGAGTAGCACATTTTCCTGAAGGAAATTGCCATTCCACGAAATCATTAGAAATCACCAGAAGACCTTGAAGTCGAGCAATTCATCTTCTTGCCGCTAAAAAAATAGCAATTCCCCTAAATTTCCAAATTCAAAAATTCCCCTAAATTTCCAAATTCAAAAATTCGAGATTCCAAATTTTTTCAATGTCATGATTTTTCTTCTCTAAATAAAATTCAATATCATTCAAATCACAAAAATCTACAAATCGCTAAAAAATTTTCTACAGAATTGCGATTTTCCCAAACTTTTTCGCTTTCCAGGAATAAAAAAATAAATAAACAAATTCTTGATTGAAAGACTTACGCAGTCGAGTCATGGCGTCCTCTGAGAATCCTCTCGTCTCATTATCCTCATCAGGAATGAAATAATCGATGTTCATGCAATGGGTCTCAACAGGGCTGAGATAGGTTTGCACTGGAACAATTAAAAAAAAACAATAAAGACAATGAGAAAAATTAATAAACAGTGGGAGTTAAAGAAGGCAATGATCGAAGTGGTGGTAGGCGTTGGGCTGGGAAACTCTCTTGCATAATGTAAATAGACTAGCAAAAAGGTAGTAGAAATAACAGCCCAACATTTAATCACAGAGCTGGGGCCATCATTTATGGTGTATCATGAGTAGTTACTAGTCACCGGAAACTACGTGCCGGATGTCTTCAAAGGTATGCCAAATCCTGATAAGGTACTCTCGGTCACTAAACGGTAAATGTCTACTCAAAATGACAGTTTCGAGAATGCGTTTACGGGATAAGTCGTGTCAATTATAATTATATGAGAATTAAATTAATGGCTTTTGGAGAGACATCATTGCCCAACCTGTTCTATAAACGGAATGTTATGTCATTTCTTCAAAGGAGAGAAATGTCAAGAGATCATTTGATGCCTTCACTTCAAGATATCTGCATTCCCGTATCCGCTAATGGACTCTTTATATTTCTTATTTCATTATATAATAATTACAAGAGTCAAGAATTAGCCGAAAAATCAATATTTTTTTTGCAAATAATCACGAACTTGAAGAGAGTGATTATAAGGATTATAAGGACTTGAGAGTAAACTAGGATATATGCATTTTTTCGCGGCTAGTTTTCACTCGATTTCTCGAAATTGAAGGAAGATACTGGAATTTTCAAAGATACCTTTTTTGTAGCTCTTCTCTTTTTCCCTAAAAAATGTTTACTCAGAAAATTGGCTATGTTCCTTCAGTTCCGAGATATTGGCTAAAAACGGACCTCGAAAAAATTTTACTTATCCTAGTTTACCACTTCGCTACTGAATTCTGAGAGTAATGGATATAAAACATCCTCAATGATTTATAAAGAAGTTGTCCGGTTATTGTAGCTCTTCGGGGAATATCTTCGTTCCAAGCTGCAATGATAAACTTGACAATTAGAAAGAAAAAAGTGAAGTAGTTTGAGCTGCACTGGGCATAGAGGACCGCTAACCAGCAATTAAGTAATTTACATTCGTGTTAACGGTGTGGATCCGGCTTGGTGCGCATATGAAGCGAGAGAAAAATTAACGGAATACGTTATTTCAAATTTATCCGTGATACGAATATATAACAGCAGGGAAATTACGTAAAGCGAAATGAAAAATTGAAAATTGATAAGTACCTGTTGGTGGACGCTCCTTGGGGTAACATATCCTGAAGAGGCCCTGGGTCCGTGTGTAGTAGAAGAATTTCATGTTCATCTGCTCCACCACGTGACTCTGGTCAGGATTTTTCGAGGCATATTGCTGGAATCAAAAGGGCATCTTGATTAAAAACGTCAAAAACTTTACAAATTTCCAATCCAACAGTTACCATGTGGTAAACGGAAGTGAATATCTCCGAAACTGAGGGAGATGGCGAAATTTTTGTCTATATCTTTTTGGCAGCTCTCGATTAGCTCTATAAAAAAAGTTTAGACAGAAATTTTGCTATCTCTTTTAGTTTTGAAGATATTTCCATAAAACTCATCGGAAAATTGAAACACTATATCAATTGGCACTTTATTATCATTTTTATTCAGTCAATC
>NW_011887841.1:391507-410792 GCF_000806365.1 Fopius arisanus
CATTTTTATAACGATATCAATTACATAAGTAATTTATTTATCATGCTGTACTGAAAAATTGAATCATAATATCAACTGTTTGGCTTTTTTCGAAGCGCAAATGAAATTCATTGTTGAAATAATTTAATGTGACCGTCAGGTTTTCACTTGTGTTTTTTAAACACAAATTCATCACTCCTTTGTTAATTAGCAAAAGAATCGGCCATTTGCACTCGCAATCCCAGTCTAATGCAACCAGAGGTACTACAAATCTGTACTCGTTAATGACCGACACACCCTGCGCAAGACGTCTCATTATTATTCCGGAAATTGTCATCTCGCAAGTCTTAATCCCGAGTTTCGCTTATCCTCTCATTAACTGGAAATACTCCTAATCAAGAGTATCTAAATAAATGGAGGATTTATCTCGTTTTAATCGACTCGACCGTTTTTATAAAATAATGAAAATCATTGAACTCCGGAAAAGATCAATTCCATTGGAGGGTCTCGAGGTGAAGCATCAGCTTTTTCGCAATAATGAAAACAATTTTGGGTTCGAGATTGTCCCAGATATTTTCAAAAATGAGATAAATAAATTTTCGAGAGAAATCTCTGTGTAGGTGTTTGCCTGTCACCAGATGGAAACAATATAAGAATGTAGAAATAGCAGATTGACAAAAGTCCTTGACGCAAATTCTTGCATCATACCGTCATGCCTAGACCCTGTCGTCACCCTCAGCTTGAAGGTATTCTCCATCATGTACATGATCCAAAATTAAGGATATTCTACACCCTCTCCTTTAAAATTAATTGTTTCTTCAATTTATCTGACAAACCTACGATATGATTAAATAACAAATCCAGAACACTTTTTCGCTTAGTCATGATTCAATGACTTTTAAATTCCCATAATCATCCGTCAATTGCTCTAAATTCTCGAAAAAAAATGGTGAATTTTCGAAAAAGATATGAGAGCGTGGGGAAATTCTTGCATGGTGATGAGACTTGGTAAAATATCGAATAATAATAAAACTTAAAAAATTTTTTTTCGCGTTAATTTGTAAAAAAAACTTGAAAAATGAGAAGCTATCGGCAATAATTTCAATAATCACCCGCTGGCATTCGGAGATGAGGAAAAATGACAGGGAAATAAAAACGAATGGGCCCAGAAAGAGAAATAAAAAAGAGAGTTCCATAGAGTTAATCCAGTGGATTTAAACTGCTTTCACATCGGCGTTTCGCCTCACAATACAACTATAAGATTTCTTTGACATAGAAAGGAAAACCCTTTCGAACGAGTGCACATCCTTCTAGAATAACCGAGAAAAATATTCTTCAACTAAAATTCCACAATTACGTCCCCAACAATCAAGCATTCTACTCAGTGTTATTTTTATCACGCCACATTTCGCGAATTAAAATGGCTGTAAATTATGTCACCGTCCAGTGGTAGAAAATCATCAGCTATTTTATAAACAACTTAGTTTCATTTATTTATGACTGTCAGGGCGAGTTTCGCTCGTCTAGTTTATCAACTTTTTAAACAGGATAATTTTATATTTTTCCAGATTTTTCCAGTGAAAATTAAAACAGCACGAGTGGGTTTTCGATAAAACTGGACTTTCATCGGGTTTTATGGTGTCAATGTGAATTGCATGGCGATTGTATGGGTAAATCAGTGGTGGTTTTTGAATTTTAAAATCGTGTACTTGTGGTTGTGGCAACTCGTGGTAAAATGGGCGCGCCGAGGAATGTTGATCGTCCAACATGCGTCGACGTTCCTCCAGGTACATTTGAATTTCCTGTTGTGATAGCTTAACTTATTTACTTAAAGTACATAAGGCAGAGAAAAACGAGCCAATGACATTTCTGCTTTCTGTTTTGACCCGAGCGCTTTAAAAACCCGCGAGACAATCCACATGCCCCTTTTTTTTTACTCTAAACTACTTTTTTCTGAAAAAAAAATTAATATGGAATTCCATCTTGTCTTGATGCGGTAACAAAATTATTTGAGAGTGAAAAATATTCTGATAATACATATTTTATTATTGATTGAAAATTTAATGGGAGGCATTTTCTCGTTATTAATTCTTGTATGGAAAAATAAACAATTTTCTCTCCATAGAGAATGAAAATTGTTTAAAATAAAATTCCTCTTTCTAGGTGAGCACTCACACGGAAGAATTTATCATTACAAACCATAAAAATGTATAAATAAATAAACATATTCAAAATACCTCTATCTTTACGGTAAAGTCAAAGATGATTGAAAATGGCAAAAAAGGAATTCTAAAAATTCGATTACATTCGAAATCATAAATGTTTTTTTCAATATATAACGACTTTTTAATTTTTTAATAACAAAATATCGAGAAATCATGATTTTATTATCAGTGGACGTAAAAAAATTCCGACACGCAACTTCTATGATTGATATAACAATTATTATTTATTTTATTATTTATTATTTATATAATAATTTGCTTGAACGCTCAATTTTTTATGGAATTCAAATGACATAATATTATAACACCAGTAAAAATTTGTTTCAACAATATTAACAGATTATTTTTGTAATCCAGAAATAGTTTATTACATATTGAATGAGGATAAAGACTGTTATTCAAAAAACGAGAGAAAAGACATGTGAAAATTTATGGAGCGAGACAGACCAATTACAAGGGGTGTTATTGTCTGCAAAAGGTGTATTGTAGTAAAAAATGAAAGAAAAATAGAATCTCCAGTTGTACACCGGTATGCGAAAGAGATAATACGAGTGTTGGTGTTTGCCAGCCCCCAACACAGGACATTAACCCGACACAAGGACGAGCGAATAATAAAACCGTATATTTTCCACGATATAATACCTCAACTCGATATACCGAGCACATTAATCCAGGAAACCAACAATTTTCTCAGATTCACTGCTATTTTTTTTTTCCTACTGATGCATTATCAATTGCTCATTTCCCTTGAAAACATTTTCACTGCAATTTTACTCCATCGGTCACAGAATTACATTTCTGTCATTTATTATCATTTGCATCATTTTTATTCTCGAAATAATTAAATTAATTAAATTTTTAGTATTGATTTTTATATTATTATCATTATTTATTCATTGCTGATTTTATTTTTTTTCATTTTATTTACTTTTTTATTAGCAGCGTTTATAGCTCGGAAAAAGTTTACGAGATTTTGTGCAGAATTGTAATGATCAGTGTGAATATTTCATGAAGAATAGTTTTACTTTTTGGTTTTTCAGAGAAGTTTATATTTCAATAAATAATATTGCATAACTCCCATAACTTGCGTATTGAATAAAGAATGAGTATATATGGAATTTCTTGACCAGTCGACTTTTCTCCCGTTTTTGCGGACATCCAGAATTTTTTATATTCGTCATTCGTTCATATATAAAAGCAACGCCGAAGGAATAGGTAAAAGACGAAGAGTTTTTTGTCGAGGGAAGGAATACTTGTGTTAAAAAATTTATAGATGGAATTTCCGGTACACTAGGAAGTTTTCATCAGATTGTAGTTCCAGTGAAATTTCAAGAGAATTCATAGTTTCATGAGAAATGACTGTAAACCGTAAATTTCGGGGTAATTATCCTATGGGAATGGATAGAATCTAAGAAAATTCATGGTAACTAGCACTGAAAATGAAAAATTAAAAGTAAATAAAAAATTTTCAATGAAACTCGAAACTTCATTATTTTTTCAGCCGTGCACTTTGTATTCACTCCAGAAGTAAAAAAAGAATTCCATGCCCTGCGCTTGCCCATCAAAACATCACCTCTTATCCCATGGCGATCGCCAAAACCCTGAAGAAGTTTCTCCGTCCATTTTTCTCTACAAGAAAATGGACGGAAATTTCAGTAGCAAAGTGGTAAAAGGAGGAGACAAGTCCACTTACCTCTCCAGTGAGTTCTTCGGGAATATCTCCGAAGCTAAAAGAGATAGCGAAATTAAAGTGAAAACCTTTTTTGTACCTCTTAACGAGCTCTACAAAAAATTATATAACAAAACTTTGACGATCTCCATTAGTTCGTGAGATATTTCCAAAAGAGCGAGAGAAGAGCACAGCCTCTCTCCTTTTTGAATTTCCCAGATGAATCCATAGTTTTCACAGGCAGTTCCCACGTCCCTTGACCCAGCCATGCTTAATATAAAAAAATAACAGTATTATAGTAGACATACCTGTATTTGGGCACGCTTGACCTCGGTATAGAGCCAGTTATCCGTGCCAAAGGCAATAGACAGAAGTGCAGTGGCAATAATGCCGGTTATGGTTGCCAAAGACAGCGTCACTGCTGAACACGGCATCTTCTTGCTCAATTATTTTAAAAAAAAACTACAAATAATAAAATCACAAGACTATCACTCCAGCGCTGTTGCACCACCGACACGATTTCGCCACAAAATTCCTTCTCCCACCTGGTGAGATACCCAAAGGCAAATCCAAATGATAATGCCTGGAATCAATGCCGCAATATCGATTTCGATTTATTCAACACCCAATCCACTGAACTATTCACGCACATTATTGCATCGTTACTCTGATTATAAATGATCAATTGAGTCAGCAGCTGGATGAGGGTCTTGATGTAACGCAGGAAGAACTGGAGAGGTACTGGAAGAAAGGCAAGGGAACACCTCGGATTTTTCAGGTGTAGTGGGGATATATCCAATGGATAGTCCTCCGACCACCTTCGTTGTACACTACTAAAGCAGGTAGGTGTGTTTTACCAGTTTACCTGTCTCGGGTTCTCAACCATTCCCATTTTCACGAGACCAATGCACCAATGACTCCAGTATTTCCACTTGAAACGTCTTAATTTCCATAAAAATTCATGTAGATCTATCAGAATCTATCAGAATCTGTCTCAATCCTCTCGGAATATTTCTGGATGTCCTGCTCTCTCGGGTTGTCCTCTCATTTTATGTACTTTCATCTCTTTTTTTTAATGCAGGCTCTTCGCTTCCTCCATTAGATTGGACTTAACTCTGAATTTCTACCTGCGTGGAGCCCTGGGGCAACAGGTGCGAGAGCCTCCGTTTGAGAATATCGAAAAGACGAGATCTCGGCTCGGCAGAGCTACCTGTCCCTCTTCTTTCAGCCACTCATACACAGCAGGTCAATGTTGGAGAAAATCTAACCGAAGCTGAGAAATTCCGAGGGGTTTTAATAAAGGCCACGCACCGCGATTGCCTATGCATTTGACTACTCGATATTAATCGAGGTGATTAGCTTGATTTTTTTGGTTTTCGTGGGATTAAGTAGCACGGGGATTATACGACTATCGAGGATGCTGAACACGTTTTATATGTGTTTTTAGGGTGGCCGGGAGTGGTTTGATGGATCTTTTTTTTTTAAGAATTGGGCGGATGTGGGCTGAGGTGATTAGCCCAGTTTGATTACGGGGATTGAAATCGGGGGGAATATTCGCGGTTGCGGGGGAAGGATCGATTGATCGGTTGATCATTTTTTGATGGCAAAAAAAAGCATGAGTACGGGCGATGAAGACGATCTCTGTATCTATGAATCTCCGAAGGAATGAGAAATCGGTAATTCTTCTCTGTCAAAATTGTGGGGCGTCGACTATTTTTTTTCGTGACCCCTCAGGCAAGTGTATTAGATCAGATTGACGTCAAACAATCAACCGTTTTGAAGTTTTATTATTATTCAATAACTCACAAATCTCCGGAGTCATGTGTCTATTTTTTATAAATTTTTTGAAAAGTTTATTGAGGACGTCAGAAAATTCTTGTATAGTGACGAAACTTCGAGGGACACTTGAATAATAATAAAACTTCAAACGGTATATTTCTCACGTCGATTTTATAAAGCGCTCCTCAGAAATTTGTTTAAAAAACTTGAAAAATGGAAAGGTATCGCAATAACTCCTCGCACTTAATAATTACCCCAATTTTCTGTCAAAGGGATTTTTTCCAGTTTCCACAAGGACAAAACCAAAAATTATTTGTTTGATCTGGTAAATAGAGGAATGCGCGCTGCAAAAAAAAATGGTCATATTTTTATTTTTAAGGCAATATTTGTCGGTCAACGTTATTAGCCCACATTTAAATGTAATAAGTATTGAAGTGAATATGGGTAGAGGAACCGGAATGAACTCAGCAAACCTGAGGGTCCGGTAGAGCACGAGGGCATTGGGAACCCACGATATACCGTAATGTGAACAGGTATATTATTTATGTCAGTCAGTAATAATCACCTGGACACGACAATCTCCGAAATTGAAAATTGAATTTCACTAGGAAAGGCTTGGTGCAGAAGTATCCATTCACTTTGATTTTTTAACAAGTATAAAATTAAAACACCTGTTGAATTAACATTTTCTCAGTTGAGCATTTAATCTCGGTGAATTGAAATGAGAACAAGCATCCGACAATGCGCTTCATTGTTCCTTCACTTTCTCAAGTCTCTTTAAATTTTTTTCGTGCTCACACCACATCAATTCCTGCAGTGTCATCTGCTCCTGGGGGTTCAGCTCCTCAATGTCGCGGGAACAATCAATTTTGTCTAATGAGATCTTGGCTTCGTCGTTGATCAAAGACTCCCACCATCTCTCTGATGATTTCTCCAGGTGGATCTGCAATTTTTCATTCTATTTTCAACTGGAAACTTAATATCTCTCGGTGTAGAGAAAAATCCTTTGATTATTTTCCCCATTAAAATATGCTGTATAATCTATTTTTTATATTCATGTCTTTCTAATCTTTCCAATCTTCCCAATGGTTTTGATGAGAAAATTAATTTAAGAATCTCCGAGAACTTTTCACTTTTTTTTTAATTTATGCATCTTATATGAAACAAAATATTAAATATTTTAAATCAACAAATTGCTTGAGGAAAATTCGTAAAGACGACCAATGAGGGGAACATCTCATTAATTTTCCCGGTTTTAAAAATATTTCTCAACGACTTGAGGCCATCATCACGGCAAAGAATGGAAAATCCTAGGATTAGGTCATCGAACTGAAAACCAGGAGCATTTTTCCGAAAGTAATTTTTCTAGAGCAAAAAATTACTTGGAGGTTCCCAAATTTTTTCTAGGAATTATTATCAGGGAAGTAACTCAGAGGATTCCTCACGTGTACATATTTCCCTGGTATCGCCGTCCAAATACTCTCGGAACTCTTAATTTCGTAGCTGAGCTCTCCCTGGAAAATAACGCACCAGTCTGAGTCCTGATCACCTGCCCTGAAATTCCTCGTACGTGCCTCGACCTTGATTCCCCTCGTCGAGACATGAATTTTGAGGTCATCGAGGCACTTCAAACCATCAGGAATCTTCACAATCACGTCAAGATCATTTATACTCTGAGACCACGAGAAATTTTCGTGCTCTGCACCGTTATAATTATCACTCGATTGATTAGATGCCATCCTCATGAAGCTGTTATTATTTTTATCAACAAGACTTGCCAAGTTCATGTTGATCTGACGTGTAATCAAAAATCGAACTCCCTGATTTTGCCAAAAATATTTTCTCCATTTCCTCCAATTTCTTTAATTTTATTATTATCCATCTAAAATTGCATGCATTATATTTTAAAAACTCGACAGAGAGTTGCTTAAACCGTTTTATTTCTTTGTTGTTGAAATAAAAATAAAATTTCACTTCATTAATTTTTGCGTTCAGCAAAATCCTTCGTCAATTGGGTAATTAAAAATTAAATAACATTCAAGTTATAATATTCATTTTTCATTTTTATTATATTGTTAATATCTTTAACAACAAATTAGATAGTCAATGTATCTACAGATAATCCAATAAATACTGTGAATAAATAGAAAAAAATGAGGTACACAATTGCTACAATATAGAAAATAAGAAATTTGTTCTCACTCATTAATTACAATAAAATAATTTCTGAAGTGTTGCAAGCCGTCTCTTTGGAAAATACTAAAAAAAGATTGCTATCACTAATCACTTTGTTAAACTTATGCTGTGTAAATAAATTATCAATAACTATCACGATCGAATATCAATGACAACCATTCGACATTACGTCGTAAAAACTCCTGCCGAATATGACCAGTAATGGGACGTGAGTCACAGCGTGTTTTTTCATTAAATTAATCAATTGCAAAATGAACGTACCCTGTGCACACTGGGAGAAACGAGTCCTTCGACATGAAAAAATTTTTGTCCCAAAAAAATGGTTCAGACACTTTCAAAGACCTTTTCCTCTCAGTGTGAAAGCAAAATAATTTGTCATAAAATTTCACGATTTGTAAAATTGACGGGATAATGGTTTTGTATCAATTAAATATTCTTTGTCAAAGGAACATTTTTCCATCAGTAAACCGGAAAATGAGTACATGATTCAACGACTTTCAATAATTACTCAATATCTCACTATGAATAACTGCCTTAGATGTGAATGATAATAATCCACTAATTTACCTTAGAAGTATTTATACAATCACATGATTGGACTTGTGACTAAAAAAATTCAATAAGAGAATGTTCTTTTCATAACATTTATATTTAAATATCTGTGGACGTATTGTTATTAAAAACGCGGTTTTGGAAAAATTCTCTCATTTTCGAGAAATCATTTATTATTATCTTGCATTATTTTTGAAAACGAGGGGAATTTCTATCAAAATTTGGGAGGGTGAAATAAAAAGGGAGAGTAAAAAGATTCGCCGTTTAAAATTGCAATATTTCGAATAAAAATTTTGCCAAAATATTGCAATTTCCATGACAGCTGTGACATTTTCCACTAGAACCCTATCGAGTATTTCAGGAGCGATAGATAGATTAGAACAGCTTAGAAGTAACTTTCAGTAGAAATATTTTTCCGTATAGCAATGGATATAGTCGTGAATAGAACCATTACAATTAATTCATTGTGACTCCAATTTTAGATAGATGCCTTCAAATCCAAAGTGTGAATTTCTATAACCACCTGTTAATCCAGAATTGATTCTCCATGGAAAATCTGTATAAACTAAATTTCACTGCAAAATAACCACAGTTGTTTTGGTTTTTACAAAAAAAGTCATAAAAAAATGTCATTTTCCCCGGAATCCGAGATATTCATCAAAAAATGAACTCCAATCCTCAGGACCGAATGAAACGAATTTCGTAGATCAGAATTATTCTTGAGACAATCTTTTTTACTTAATTATCAAAAAAGTTTCGAAAATTTGTCAACTTTTCAGTTGATTATCAATAACGAAAAAAAAAAATCATTCCATTGTAATAACGATTGAATGAGACTCTAACATTAATTTGTCAAAAATCGCGGTGGCCCATTTTACCTCAAACCCTCTCTACTGGAAGTGATGAAAGATCCCGAAATTAATTTAACAAGTTATTGCCGACATCTTCTCATTCACATTTCAAAACAAGACATTCAAGTTTCCACTAGTGAATCCAATTTCTTAAAAAGGATTTATTCCGAATAATCCTTCAATTTGCTGCAATAATCGGAAGATTCTCACAAGAATGATTCTGCCCCAGAATAGTTTATGTCTTTTTTTTTTTTTAAAAAAAACATGATAATTACGCAGCAGACCAGTGCTCAGCACGCCACAATAACGTATACATATTATGCCTGAGGTCCTCAGCAATGAGAGAATCACTAGGATAATCCGTGTACCTAGATATAAGACTCCTGTACCCCTGGCCAACTGTAGCCATGGTCATCCTCTTCTTATCAGTGGACCTCAAAGCGACGATTTGCGAGACTTTTCCCTCGAAGGGTCTGAAGACAGTGATGGGTCTGAGAGAATTGCACTCAGCGACAGCAATACAGCCCCAAGTAGTTCCAATATATAACTGATTCATGCAAACCTCCAAAGCAGTCACCTGGCACCTCTCAGTGGTGAAGTTCTCCTCAATAGATATTGACTTCAAGCTCTCAGAGCAGGGAACGAGCTTCGACATATCCAATTTATTAATAATCTGCCTTGTCTCAACGTCCCACTGATAAACAATGCACCCAGGGTACGTGTATGAGAGTACAGACGTCTCAGCACTCAACAGATATGTCGCAAAAAGATTTTTACTGGATGTTTCATTCTGCACGTGAACAACTTCAAAGGTATCAACAAGATTTCCATTTTCCTTGATAACGTAAATTGAGATCCTGCCGAAGCTCTGGCCCACCCAGAGCTCGATAATTCTCCTCCTCCTGAAGACAGCAGCCAGTGAATAAGTTTTCACATTCTCCTTGACACTCCTCACGATCTCGGTCTTCTTCATCTGAGTGAAGTTATTCGTTAATAGATAGATCTTGCCACTGTGCAGGGCAACCACAAACTGCTTGATACTCTCAAGATGAATCAACCCAACAATCTTGGATTCCCTGTAGAGATTCTGATCAGACTCCAAGTAATAACTGGCAACACATCCAAAATTTGTTGCCAGGTACACGTGAATTTGTCCAGCATTGTCGCCAATCCAGATATAGCCATCGACACCGGACATGGCATAAGGAATCACTGGGGTCTCGATCCTCACATGTTGCAGCCATCCCCTTTCAGTTCCCAGGAGCATGTCAACTTCTCCGTTGTTGTGCCCCAGCCAGATCTCATCAGCAAAATAACTCTCGTTCGATCCGAGTGGTGGTCTTGACGTCGCGGTGATGGCTGTCACGTGAGTCCGCTCTGTCAAAAGGGTGACGTCAATGAGGTGCGTAAATTCAGGAGCTGAAGCTATCGAAACTATTTGACTAGCGGTTGGACGATCCTTAGGATTTTGCGCCCAACAGATAACCATCAGGTCGAGCACATAACATGGGTAGAGAGTCTCTCTGTAGGAGAGAGGAGGTCTACCACCCTCTAGGATGCACTCCTTCACAGCCTCGTGACCCTCGAAGGGTTGACGGAGTGTCACAAGCTCGTAGATAAACATTCCGAATGAAAATGAGTCGACTTTCTCAGTGTACTCCTCCTCACCGTTGTACTTTATGATCTCAGGCGCCATAAAACCCTCAGTACCACCGAAGCCTTTGGCTCCAGAGGGCAACGTTAGTCTTGAGATACCATAATCCGCCACCTTTACATGGACCCCGTGATCTGTGTGGTTTTGGTGTGGTTGTGGAATCATCCACACTAAAACGTTCTCTGATTTCAAGTCTCGATAGATGACGTGCTGCTGGTGCAGGTACTCCACTGCTTTCGCTACTTGTAAAATAATTGATTGTAGAGTGTGAGGATCAAGCTTAGCCCCGGACCTTCGATAATTCTTCAAGACATTATCAAGTGCTCCCTCCGGGGCTAAATCGAGAACAAGTGCTAACGGACTGATAACAATTCCAATAAGAGGAACGATATTCGTGTGCCTGAGTGTCAGCAAAATATTGAGCTCCTGTCGAGCAGTGCAGTAAGCCTTGCAGGCGTACTGCAGTGGATCCCTGTCCCACTTGCTCTGTGCAGCCTTGTAGGCAAGTACAGCCGACGGTTTGGAATTAGGTCCTGGAGGGACGGGCTGAAGCATCTTCATAGCCACATCGATCCTCTCCCCCCTACATCCAGTGGGAACTTTGCTCGAGCCCTTGAAGACAAAGCCAAATGCCCCTCGCCCCAGCATTTTTCCCCTTTTGATATCATCAGACTTGATCAAGTGCTTGGCCCCAAGGTCCATGAAGATAATGTCCGGGGCGACGTGGGACAGTGGAATATCCAAATGTTTGGGACAGGCAATGGTCTTGTTACTGTAAGCAGACAGAATGCACTCCTCTACCATCCACGAGTACACAGTAATGCCTTCTGCACTCACAATCCTATTGGAGGATTGACGAGCAACATCTGGATGGCCTTCGAGAGAGGGCATCCTGCTGGATGCAGAGCTGTCATATCCCACGCCACTGTCTCCATCAGACTTGTAACTGTCCTGGCTCTGCCGTTCGTGATGCTGATGATAAGTGCAGCACTCGTCAGGCGATTTGGAAGTCTCGTCTTCACCCTCGAGCCCCTCCATCGATCCTCCAGATGCTGAGGCCTCCTGATCACTTCGTTCACTCTCAGAATTACCATTTGTGCTGTTCAGGAGGCACCTTGGACAGGGAATCAGTCTCGTCACCAGGAGTTTGCCCTCTGACGTGTGTACAAAACGAGTGCCTAAAGTGGGATACCAGTCCTCAAGGAGAATATCAATGTGATCAACAATGAGAGCCAACAGCTGAGGCATACTCTCAGGTCGAGGCTCCACGACAATCGCCTGATACCCCATGGGCTCGTCCTCGTCATTCCCCTCCAAGGACGAGGACATTATCGGCTGTTTGATGACTAGAGTATCTACTGGAAACCAAATCTCCAAAATCGCTGAATTCTTCAAGTCAACGCTACACCAGATCCCGTCTTGCTTCAATTTGAATTTTAATTGTCTGTAGTCATAGGGCGCGTTCTTCATCTTCCAGTTGACTTCCTTCAGTCTCAATAGCGTTATCCCTGCGTATCGGAGCTCCAGTCCTGTCTGCCAGACAATCCACTCAGCATTATTGTCCAACAAAGTCGAGAACACGTTGTCGTCCACGAAATCTTTAAAGGGAGTAATGAAAGACATGACGATGTCCACAATGGTGTCATCAGCGAGGATTCTGGTGATGAGTCTAGACCAGAATCCACTGGGAAAATACGACATGAGTAGAAGTCTCGTTACTGAGCAATCGGGCTGTGGTCTGGAGGTCAAAGTCGACGTTTTATTGTTACGAGTGAGTCCCAGGTGTCTGCTGTTCCTTCTGTCGCCGATCATGGAGTCAAGGACGTTTGTTGGAGAAGCAATTTTCTTCGTTCGAACGTGCCAGCCTCTGGATTTCAATGGAATTTTGATAATCTGATTGTTCCTCTGAATGTCTTCTTCAGTGGGCAACAGAGAAGGAATCAGAAGAGTTCGATAATCCCAGGTGAGAGCCACCTCGAATTTATTGAGGAGACTAACGATATACCCTTGAGTATCCACCGAGGACATTGTGGAGGATTTGAATACGTGCTGAATGTCATCGAGCTTCATTATTCCAGCTCTGGCGAAAGGATTGATCTCCCTAATAGTAACGACGTGTGCCAGCATGTCGCAGAGCCACTGGGGATCCAGGAAGTAGAGATCCTTGAGGGTTGCATCATCGTAATGAAGGATTATCCCGTTCTCATGTAGAAATAGAGTGGCCTGGTGGAGCTCTGCGAGATCTCTGAAGGATTTGTGGAGCTTTTGGAGTTCGTTATTGACAGCTGCATAATACTGGTCAGCCCTGAGTACCGGATCAGCCCCGGAGAGCTTTCTGTCATGTGCCAATTGCACTACAACATCCTCCAGAGCTAGATAACTCGCAGGGACCCTCTGCTCCAGCAGCAACTCCTTGCTACCAGGGGACTTTAAACTGAAGACAACGTCGTACACAAGATTGCACAGCATTTTGATGTTGTGGCGAGTCTTACAGCTCACCTCAATGGTCTCCATGACCTTCGGCAGGCCGCATTTTTCAGCATCAACGACATTTATGAACTTGTCCCTGATGTACTGCTGGAAGACTTCACTCTGTTCATTGGAAACATCGTAATGAGTTCCCACGATGATCACTGGAGAATTTGGGGCTCTGCTCTGGATATTGACGAGCCACTGGAAGATCTCGTAGACCCCCTTGAAACCATCAGTTATCTTCCAAACCACGAGGTACAGACTCCTTTTGGATAAGAAATACTGATGAGTAGCGTAGTACTCTTTTTGGCCCCCAAAATCCCACGTCCTGAAGTAGACAGCACCGTGTGACGACTGTCCTCGCACCTTCTTCTCATAAATCCAATCCCCAATATCCACCCCAACTGTCGATATAGTTGTCCCCCTAGCTGTTTTTGTATTGATATTCTTGTTCCCCATACGCTTCGCCCAGTGCTCCCCAGATCGCTTTTTATTTGGCACTTCTCCTTCCTGACGGAGTTGCTCCAGAAGACTTGTCTTCCCTATCCCTTGGATTCCCACAATCATAAGTTTCATCCTCGCATACGGTTTGGCATCCTCAAGGATCGACTTGAGGTACCCCACGACGTCCATCGTCTTGTACTTCTTCGATTCAATCATCGTTTTCAGGGGCTCCTGGAGTTTACATCCCTGAGTATTTAAATTCCATAATCGAGAGAGCAGTCCCATCTGAGGCGGCAGCTCACTGATCTCAACGTTACCACTTATATTCAAAACCGAGAGATTACTCAGTTCGTAAATATTCTGGGGTATGTCCTTCAGACTATTATTACTGACGTCCAGCATACTCACATTTGGAAACAACAAATAAAGTTTCGAGTACTGGCCCTGATGCGCTTGAGTGGCCATGGTAGCAGAGTTCCTCGACAACTTGCTCTCTCGATCTGACGACTCGCTGTGACGATCGTTCTCACTGTAATAATAAACTTTCCCATTCTCATCGAAGCCAATGGAGTTCTCCCCATCGTCGACAGAAGTTAATTGAATCCTGGTGAGAAGATTATTAGCGAGAACCAGAGTCCTCAAATTTTCCAGCCTCAGGTGTCTCCTGTGGTTACAAACACACATAAGGACAATATCCCTGAGTGAAGCACCTCCACAACTACTTCTATTATTAGCAACAGAATTCATTATTGGAGACTGAATATTTGTGGAGGGGCAGTAGCACGCGGTAGAGGCCTGCTCCATTGAGTCAGTGCAGCTTGGATCGACCTGTGGTAAACTCGGCCAGCAGGATATCTGATTGTTCGATAAATCCAACTGCTTGAGGCTGGCTGGGTACGACGTTATGTGACTCATCGATCGTAATGAGTTGTAAGCCATGTTCAATCTCAGTAAACTGACAGCTAGACATGGTAGAGCAACCGGAATACTATTAAATAAATTGTGAGCGAGATTCAGAGACGTGAGGACTGATCGTGCCCCTGGCTCTGAGTCGTCGTTCATCTTCTCGGAAACTCTAACAGCCTTCGTCCATACGTGGGGTCTCTCCATCTCGATGATCTGAGCATTCGTCAATTTCGTAAAAGAGTCGAACTCCGCCGAATCGTCTCTGCTCATTGCTGTGAACTCCAGGCCTTCGTGGGAGCTGTTGCTTGTGGGGGGACGTGAGGAGAACTCGAAGTTGTTGGTACTGGAGAGACCCATGTCTCTTCGAGTTGAAATGTTCTGTGAGGCTTGGCTGGGGAGATCACGTAGAAGATTGAAGGAAGCATTGAGCTCCTTCAGCTTGGGGGCCCTCCAGAGATTCTCAGGGAGACGTTGAAGCTTGTTGTTAGAGACGTCCAAAATCTCCAGTGATGGAAGCATCATGAGAAACTCTGGGAGCTTCTCCAAACGATTGTCCTGTAGATACATCTCTTCCAGAACGGGGGATAACTTGTCGCGTGTATCTCTCGATTTTCTTTCAGTCTCTAATTTCTCTGAGAGACTGTCAATCTTATTTTGCGCCATATTCAGGTACTTCAGGCTCTGCAGGTAAAATATCATGGACGGTATTGTGGTGATGGAGTTGTGGGAGATATCGATCCTCGTGATTGCGTAGAGCGACAAATCATTATTCTTTCCATTCAGCTTTTTATTCACATTGAGGACAGCATCGATCAGCCACTGAGTGCGAATCTGGGAGAGTCTGCACTGCTGATCGTGCCAGTTTATCATCGTAGGGGTGTTTGGGAATAACGAGGGATAAGTAACATTTCCAAAGCTGGATAGAGCTGAGAAGTGAGAGGTCTGTGTACCCTCCGTCATTGCTTTCTTATTGATCTTATACTCAGGGTCTGGATGTGCCTTTATCGACAACAATTTGGCTGTGAGTATTTCATCCCCATTCTGAGCTGCTATTTTCAAAGCTCTGCACTCGTTGTCCACTGCCCCATACTTTAACAACAAATCAGCTATTTTGACATCTCGATTGTGACAGGCTAGAGTCAAAACCGTGAAATCGTTCACAGCTTCGGTTTCCCCTTCCGCCTTGCTGATTGACCGATTGTACGTTTTGATGGGTAGATTTGGATTACTTCCAGACAGCAGTAAAATAGCCACCACTTCAGTATGACCTGCCTTGACAGCAGCATGAAGTGCAGTCTCGGTGCTATTATTACAGTAAATATCCAACTGCAGAGGACAAATCAAATTATCATCCTTCTTCTGCTCAGAAGTCTTACTCCTAAAATTCAATGACGACATGAGCCTCTGGATGCCAGTTGATATCCGTCGTTTGGCAATGGGAAGTTGCTCCGAGGTCTGTTGAGGCTCCTCTTCGTTAATCTTCACGGATTTGACTTTATACCCCAAGAGGATTTCCACACTTTTCATATTGCCCAACATACTGGCAATGTACAGGGGATTTTGACCAGTTACATCCTGTGTGTTAACGTCAAAAGGCATGTCGTACTCGAACTCCCCGGAGGGATCTTTGAACCTCTGGTACAGGTGCTGGGGATATTCGAACTTGAGAAGAAGCTCCACAATGGAGGAGTGGCCATTAATGGTAGCTGCGTGAATTGGCAGTCGACGTTCCACGGTGAGAGTTTGGATTTGCTTGGGAAAGTGGCGAAGGAGAATATCGACGATCTCTAGCTTTCCGTTATAGCAGGCGATATACAGCGGAGTATATTGGGTCACGGGATGGCTTTCACAGTCTGCTCCGTGCTCCAGGAGAAGGCGCACGATTTCCTTGTGGCCCATCTCGCAGGCGATAAAGAGAAGAGTGTTTGCACCATTTGGAGCCAAGTTAACGATTGCTTCTAGGGGCTCGGTGGAGCTCTGGATTATATTCTTGACAGCCACTATGTCCCCCTGGAGACAGGCTGCTCTCAGGGATGCGTGGACTGCTAGGCGGAGGAGTTGGTGTTTTTCTGCAGCTTTTGTTAGCAGTGCCATGGTGCTCTTATCGTTGTTCTTTGCTGCGATGTCTTGGGGGGTCAGTCCGTTGCTGTCTGACAGGCTCAGGTCCACGGTGTAATCCAGAAGTTTGGTAATGTTCTCCGTGTGGCCGTGCTCCACGCAGATGTGCAACGGTGTACGGTGATGACCCCGAGGCCCGCAGGGGATGTTTGGATTCGCCCCGCTTGATAGAAGAACTAATAGACAACGGGAGTTCTCGGTTATTGCTGCTGCGTGCAGCGCTGTGCGTCCCCAGGAGTCTTGGTTATTTATGTATTGGGAGTGATCCCCTCGAAGGAGATCCTCCAAGAGCTCCGCGTTGTCCCAGAGCGCTGCCTGATGCAACAAACGACCTGGGAAATCTTCCTCCACTGGGGTGTAGTCTTCCATTTTTTCGGGATGCACGAGTCTGGGAGACCTGGAGATCATTTTTCAGGTCTTAGTCGGGTTCAGGAATTGGTTTAGTGGTCATGTTGTAACGCGGTTGGTAGTTGGCAATGAAAATTATTGGACGTTTGGAAAATAATGGAAATTTTGCTTTTTTCGGTTCTCAATATAATTTTATTTCGGAAATTTCTTTTTAGGATCGGTTATGTGATGTTTTTAATTTTTTGATTTTTTGAAAATTTTTATTTTTCAATGTTTATTTTTTCATTCTTATTAGGTTGTACATCACAAAAGAATCTTCAAGATTCTGATTTTTTAATCAATTTGAACTCTGAAAGTAATCGCAAGAAATTGATTCATGAAATCCTTTTTATTGATTTTGACAAATATTATTCATGAAAAGAATTATTCTTCTAAATAAAAAACTAGACAAATTAATAATGAACAAGAATATCCAATTGTGAATGAAGCACTTCCCACACATGAATTCAAATAATTTCTATTCATGTCAAACTTCGAAATGCGAACAAAGTTATACATAAATATCTCAGAATGCTGGGAAACAGTAAGACTTTTGATGCAAATGTTTCCTGGAAGCGAAATGAGGACTACAAAAAGTGGTGTACAAAGACTTTGTCACATCCTGATGTTCAGTAAAGCGTATTAAAAACTGATGACGATTCGAATTGAATTATCTAATGTTCTCTCACACTCCCAACAATTACTTCACTCGTTTTCTGTGTACATACCCTTGACTTTGATCTCTCACGTCAATTGATTGTCATTACTGTCATGACAATTAGCGCCTTGTCATCGTTATTCAAATGCTGTAAATAAAAGAACAATGAAAGTGACATCAGTTTTCATTGGATAGCATTCAACATTTGAATTATTTATTGATTTAGAAATTTTAGCTTTTAGTCTCACCCTTCGTGTTTCTTCCGTTCCATTCATAACGGCTTGAGCTCAAGAAATTCCAATGATTATCCATGTTTCAATCCTCAATTATTCACTATTGTCGTACACCCACTCTTTAAAAATATGGATAACGAATAAACAATAATAATCCATCCGCTGATAATCCAACGGTGATCCCCAAAGAGGATTGACTGAAGTAGAGGCTCAGTTCTGGGGGTTGGAGTGACCACCAAGGCATCGTAGTACTGCACCGCACGAGAGAGAGGGCGCCACACGCAATGCGATAATCTTATAGTGAGGCTTTGTAGGGCGCCGGAAAATGTTTTCATTCTTTTTTTTTTTAATTCGAAAAGTGCATGGAGAGATTCCAGATGCCACTAAGGTGGAATGGGAGATTTATAAGGTATAGGTGCAATTTTTTTTCAAATTTATAAAATTTGAAAAAAATTTCGTTTATATCTCCGCGAGACCCATCGATTTCTTGTATTGAAAAGTCGATTTGAGCGAATTTTTTTTTTTTTTAGAAAATCGCGATTATCTCGCTTCCTATGCGTCCTAGCGCGGAAATAAGGCTAGATTCGTTTATAACTGGGCGAGACGCATCGATTTCCCATAACCTCCGAGAAGTCGAGTTGGGTCGGACAAAACAATTGCAGGAGTCGAATTGAACATCCACTATTGGGACATCGGATCGCAGTCAATTACTTCAATCACCAGTAATTTCGGTACTTATTGAATTTGTGAATTACTCTCTTTTCTCAAGAATGCGTATTTAGGAATATTACTTGTAATTGTTTAGAATGGACAAATGACTATTCTCGACCAATGTTTTATTATTTTGTATTCATTTACATGAAGTCAATGTTGCAATAATTTATTCATCAGAAATTCAATAATTTTTCTCGTTTTCCACTCATGTTCTAGGTTTTCACGACGGATTCGCAGTTCTCCAGGTAGCAGAGAAAAAGAATATCAACGACGATGGGATGACTCGTGGAGAAAACACAAACCACTGGAGAAGTCGGTAAATAAACGTCCATACCCTCCTCCAGGAGGCCTCCACCACGTGTCAAATGCGCCTGCACCTGGATAACAGCTAGAATCCACATTTTCAGACATTTCCAAGAAAATAATTATCATAAATACATGATATGAA
>NW_011887842.1:0-44729 GCF_000806365.1 Fopius arisanus
GGTAAAAAATTTTTTTTTAGGGACAATTTTTTGAAAAATCATATAAAAAAAAATAACGACTAGCAAATATTTTTTATGAACTAGCAAATATCTTCAAAACATTCTCAATGAGGAAAAAAATGAAAATTTGAAAAATATCGACGAGGGGGGCTAATTGAACGGATCTCGTGGATTTCCTGGATCTCCAGGCGAAAGGACACATTCAGGAGAAGATTTCGTGAGGATTTCGGAGGGAACAATAATCCCTGATATCATTGAGATGTTCGGGAGGTTCGTCAAGGCCAGCCATCGACGCATTTCGGTAGACAAATTCTTCTTTTAACTATAAATTAATCTTTTGTCACTCCCCAATTACAAAATCAATATTTGTTTCATAATAATGTCTAGCGAATTTTTATTTTTAAAACTCTGGCTCAATAACTAGTTTAACAAATTATTTTATTAATTATTATTTGTGATTATTGTTATTTTGAATGTGAACTTATTGGATTTGATAATTATAGTAGTTTAATGTAATGATGTAATTAATTGAGAATTCTTTGAGGGTTTATCGATTTTGATTTAATTTTGAAGTTGTCGAATTTGGGGCTTCGATTTTTTTTTTTGGGGATGAGAAAAATTGCACCTGTCAAAATTTTCCAGTTGCTGTCGCGGGTGTGGAACGGTCAGTCTGGAGCACTGGCTGGAAAACAGGCTGAGGAGAAGATGATAACGCTGCTGAGGGATAAATTCCCAAAAGCAGAGACCATTGAAGTCACTGACATCTCAGGTATGTGTCTAACGTATTACAATATTATATATAAAAAATATATAATATTGTATATAAATATAAAAATATATACTATAAAAAAGATTTTTACGAAAATTTCGCTGTCTGATTATCAGAGATATTAATCGAACACTTATGTAATTGCTAATTCAAGTTGTCGCGGGTTTTTCGGGGGGAAATCTTGTTTTTATTCATTTTTGGGGTTTGTGTTTCCAGGGGGATGTGGAGCCATGTTCGAGATTAGTGTCATAGCCCCTGAGTTCAAAGGGTTGAACACAGTGAAGCAACATCGACTGATTAATGAAGTAATTACACTCTCCTGATACTTTTTCAAAAATTTTGAATTTTCAAATTCCAGTGAATACCTCCTCGGATTTCCTGTTCTCCTAATACTTTTTCAAAAATTTTGAATTTTCAAATTTCAGTGAATACCTCCTCAATTTTCATGCTCCCCTGATACTTTTTCAAAAATTTTGAATTTTTAAATTTCACTGAATACCTCCTCGGATCTCCTGTTCTCCTGATAATTTTTCAAAAATTTTGAATTTTCAAATTTCAGCGAATACCTCCTCAATTGTCATGCTCTCCTGATACTTTTTCAAAAATTTTGAATTTTCAAATTTCAGTGAATACCTCCTTGGATCTCCTGTTCTCCTGATACTCTTTGTTTAAGGGTTAATTGGATTTGTCAATTCTTTTTGACTTCGAGTCCTATTTTTTATCAATCAATTAATTTCATTCTCTGTTATTTCAGATACTGAAAGCTGAGATAAAGGATATGCATGGCATCAGGATCCACACGAGGCCCTCATCTTAGAAATATTCATAAAATAATGTGAAATCTGTCAAAATAAAATTGTAAATATATTGTATCTCATTAAATTAAAATAAAAAATCTTCACCGAGAATTCCCTATAATATTATTATGATATATGGAAAGCTGCAAATTATTATTATTAATTATAAAAAAACCGCGCAGAATGTTCTCGATTTTTTTTAACTAAAATTCAGTCGTCGAAGCAAAAAATACTTCAACTCAATTTTCTAGCTCATCAATATTTAATCAATTATTTATTAAATAGAGCGAATTAATTGGTAAATTGAATTTTTAATCACGTGCTCAGTTCCCGCTCATTTTTCGGGTCTGTAGTGAATTCGGCCTTGACCCGAAGAGAACAGCTGATCATCAGAGGTTAGGATTGGAAAAAGAAAGCGAAGATATCCAGTGGAGGATAAATTACAAATAAAGAGAAGATTTTTACCCCAAATTGCTGTAATGCATGAAACGTTTCATGACGATCCCACGGACGTATCGAAACGAAAACCTAGAAGATTGAGAGGAACTCCAGCCAATAAGTGGAGCATTGGATTGAGCTTCGGAACTGTTGTCATAGTTTCTACACTATTGCAATTATTCGTGTGAGATGATTATTTAAGTTTACAGAAGACCTAATTAAGCCATTGAATAATAATACCAAAATTTTATTTCTTTTCAATTATTTTGGTGGAATGGTTTTTTCTATAGTGTAAATTTCACGTCAAATTTTTTCTTGGATTTGCATGTCCAAACTTCATTTGAATGTAAAATTATTTTTTCCACATAACTATGATTAATAATAATAATAATAATAATGAATAATAAATAATTTGAAGGCAGAGATAATTGATAGATAATTTGTGTAAAGATGGTACAACAATTTTTTTTAGTTGAGGTTTCAATTTTTTTTTGGTGTAGAGAATCTGTTGTGAGTATAAAATAAAAATAATTTTATTTATGTTCTATATATTGATAATAATGACTGAATAATAATTGAATGATACCGAATTAATTATTAGTCATTGATGTTTTTTTTATTTAAATGGTTTTTTGATAAAATAATGCCGAAGATCTTTAAGCAGGTTAAAATTACTTTTTATATTGAGATTTTTCGTGAAATTAGTGTAGAATTGAATTTTTATTTGTAGAAATTCTCGCCTGTCCGATAAAGCGAAGAAAAAATTCGTGGTGGCCGCAACTGAAACTGAAGAGCAGAGGCTGCATGCTTTGATGATGAAGGACTTGTTCTTCAATTCGGTGGTAAAAACTCTCGAAATGAAAGAAACCGGCGACTTACCCATACGAGAAGATAATTAATCTTCCAGTTCTCACTCAACACCAGCAGAAATGTCGAAAAAACCTGAGAGACAGTCGCCCGAGGGGCGACTGCGTCTCAAAACCTCAGGCAAAAGGTACCTCGGGCAAGAATCAATCAAGATCTCTGTAAAAATCCGTACCTATTAAATTAAATGAGTATCACCTACGAATCTCGTCTTTTTATTCGTCAAGACATTTTTTTTTCAAATTGTTTTGATCAACTCCCCAATTCATCAATTAAAAAAATATTATTCAGTAGCAAAATGATAAAATGAGATAAATTGAATTAAATTCCTATTAATAATCGATCTATCTCGAGAACCATCGACTTATGGGAAAAAGGGTGGGGGACTTGTTTGCAGCTGATGAAATTTTCCACAAAAAAGATCTTTTGATATTTTCCTTCAAAAGCGGTAGTTTCTTTTAAATAAAGCGATATTTAAATAAAAAACAGTAAAATTCGTTGGAGTACCTAAATGAGAGAAAAATATTCCAATCAATTATCGATTTTTCTCGAAACCTATAGATCTAAGGTGAAAAAAGTATAGGAATTTTTTGTGGCTGATGAAATTTCTGACAAAAAAGAACTTTTGGTATTTTCTCGTAAAACCTATAGTTCCGGGATAAAAATTCAAATTACTTCACATTACCACTCGGCAACCGAACTATTTCTTCATTTAACTCAATTCCTTAATGAACTTCTTAATTATTCCACAGTGCATGTTCATCACGCCCCTCCGAGGAATCCTCAGTTCTGGACGACGCGGACGACAGTCTTGCGGACTTCAAGTCGCCAAAGCAGCCAGCAAAATCCGCGATTAAAATTGTGCGACCGAAGAGACAAAATCCCTCGAAGAAGTCCTCAAAGGCAAAAGCCGAGTCGCGAACTCGTGGAAAGCAGCAGTTAATTCCCTCCCTCTTCGCCAAAAAAGAGGCCGAAGAGTCGACATTCGTATGCCCCTTGTGCCTGAAGAGCTTCAGCGCCTCGGACATTCAGCTATTGCACACGAAGAACTGCGCCCTGAAGAACAACGTCTCGACGACGCGTTTGTTAGCAGCCGTGGAGCTCCAGGAGAAGCAGTCAATGGAGCGAAAGGCAATGGGACTGCCCTCGAAGCCAATGAATCCCAAACGAAAGGCTCCAGCGAGGAGATTACCCCCCGGAACTGATGACCCTGACATCCAACTCGCCCTGGCCCTCTCCAAATCCCTGGAGGAAG
The DNA here is from genome assembly GCF_000806365.1 of Fopius arisanus. Taxonomy (NCBI): domain Eukaryota; kingdom Metazoa; phylum Arthropoda; class Insecta; order Hymenoptera; family Braconidae; genus Fopius; species Fopius arisanus. The sequence goes on from NW_011887842.1 coordinate 4,124, forward strand.
TCGAGAAGCTCGAGGAGCTGGACGAAGCGATTGCCCTCGCAGCTGGAACTGATGACAAAGTTCTGGAGATGACACGCAGCCAGAGAAGATCCACTCTGGTCTCCTTCGGCTTCTCTACGTCGAAACCAGCAGCTGAAATGCCTCGCAAGAAACGAAAAAAAGTCCTGGGGCCAACGATTCTCCAGAGTAGAACGCTGGAGGTGAGGGAGCAGATCCTCACCGAGAAGATTGCTGAAGTTCTCGTGGGCTCAGGGTCCATCACTCAGCAGATGAAGGACGGGAAAATTCCTAAGGAAACCCCAAAAGAACAGAGAGTGAAGAGGTATGGAAAGCTCAAGCGGTGGTGGAACGAGTCTGCCGATCTCTGGAGAAGATCTGATTGCCAGGGGAACGAAAGGTATTACGTGGAAGAACTCAGGGAGGCAATGGGCATAAAAGAATTTTGTGAAGATCTTGGGGCGGAGGGGAATGAAGATCTCCTTGAGAAGATCGGTGGAAGTGGCGAGAGGGATTTAAACAGCCAGGGGATCGGTGAAGATCGTTTGAGTGAGGATTTTGGGGATCTGAAGAGCTTTGATGAAAAATATCAGGAAATTATTGAAGAGGGTAAAAATGAAAAGTCAGGGTTTTTGAAGATCGGTGGAGATCGGGAGGGAATTAAAGAGAATGAATGTAAAAATTCAGATCTTCAAGAGATCGGTGAAGATCGTGAGATTGAAGAGGGGGGAAACAAAAATTCAGATCTTCAGAAGATCGATGAAGATCACGACTCAATTAATCGCTGGAGTGACGATTTTGATGTCGAGATTATTGAAGATCATAAGATTGTTGGAGATTGTGTAAATAAAAATGAAGATCTTCATACTGCTATTGAAGATCGATGGAGTGATTTAGATTTTGAGAATACCATCGACGCTAAAATTACTGAAAATACGAGCAATAAAAATAAAGCTCACGGGATTGAAGATCACTGGAGTGAAGATCTAGATTTCAAAAAAAAGACAAAAAATCATGAATTGACTGGACACAGCCATAAAAATTCAGACTCTCAGATGATTGAAGACAGTGAAGATCTGAAGACCATCGAGTGTCAAAGGGACAGAGAAAAAAATTCCAGTTGTGTGGACTGGAGTTCCCGAAAGACCACTGAAGATCACAAAAGCGTGGAAGGGTCTGAGCGCAAAAATTCAGATCTTCAGAAGTCCATTGAAGAGAACGAAAGGAAGAATAATCAGCCTGAAGACCGAAGTGCAATAAAAAATCAAGAAATAATAAAACAAGATAATCTTCAGGCTGAAGATCTCGAAGTCAAGGCCATCAGATGTTTATCCAACGACTGGAGTAAAATGGTGGCCAGCAGTTTTCTGAGTGATATCGCAATCTTCCTCAGGGACACGAGCTTCATCCACGCTCACAGCCTCGTCTTCTGGACGCGCTGTCATTCCCTGACAGATGATTACGAAATCGTTAATTTTGATGACAGAGGCGACAACAAGTGCTTTCCAATTAAGAATAAAATTCACTGGGCGACTGTCGACCGCGAGGCCGCAATCGTCTTCCTGAAGTACATATACTCTGGCCGGATTTCCCCAGAGGACATCAGTTCCCAAGACGTTCTAGATCAGGTGACGTACCTAGGGGAGAAATATAAAATAACGGAATTATTGGAATCTATAGATAAATTTAAAACAAAAGGAGATAATCAATTAAAAATTAATGAATTGAGTAATCCCCCTGAAAATTTTTTGAATTTATCAATTAGTGAAGAAGATTCAGGAGGCATACGTAAATTAGAAAATATCCTGGGGGATTCCCAGAGTACCTCATCCTCAGATCTCCACGAAAAATCGACACCTGAACAATCAATTAACGAGGAAAATTATACTAGTGCCGGAAAAATTGACGATAGATCCCAAAAATCTGGAATAAATTCTGCAAATACTTCTCCGAGGACAAGATATCCACGAAAATCGTATGGAGTAATTGAAATAAATTCCTCCCCCGAGGAATCGCCTCCAGTCGCGGAAGAGAATTCTCTGCAGGAATTGGAAATTTCCCTGAAGAATTTAAAATCGAAAAATAATTTTGTGGAGACTCGGCGATTGAACACCACATCTCCAGACCTGTTCGATGACTCAGAGCTCTTCGAGGATCTGCCAGAGGGCTCCCCAAGGGCCTCACCTCCTGGAAGGTCCCCTCAGGTGGTGAGAAAACCTGAAGGGACTCCAGAAATTTTTCACCTATCCTCTCGAGCTCCAGACAAAAAAAGCGAAATGAGTGCTTTCATCGATAAAATTCAGAGACAGCAAGCCCGAGGGCTCCTGGACTCGGACACCGACGGAGAGACTCCAGTGAAGGTCCCCCAGGTGAAGAGAAATCCCTTCAAAGTCCATCTAGACGACTCAGACCCCTGGGGACCTAAAAAACCCGGGGAACTCTGTGGGCCAAAAGATAAAGTGACTCCACTGAGTTTTCTGGAGAACGACGTTCGAGCTCGAGGAGTCGTGAGTCATGAAGATGGTCTCCAAGAGCAAGAGGAAGGACTCCAGGAGGACGACGAGGATTATGTCAACACCAGTGGATTCCTGGAAGAGTCCAGATACAGCAAATACCTGAAGACCAGGAGAAACAACAGCATCGACAAATACAGACAGGCCCTGATGAATTCCTGGGGAAATTCTTCTGATGCAGAGGAATCCTGCGATTCTCCTGGAATAGAAAACCTCTGTAATTCCCCTGATAAATTAATCAATGATAAATCCGAAGTGGACGACAGCCAAATCACCAGAGACGAGTGCTCCCAGTTCAGAAAATCCCTTTTTGAAAAATCCCTTGAAGATCCTGAAACAAAAGTCGAAGAAAAAGGTGGCTCCAGCCTGAGAATCCCTGAAGACCTGGAGTTCGACACATGGGAAGGGAATTCGGCGTTTGATCCTGGTGTCACGGAGAGGAGTCATTGGAGTGGTTGTGAGAATGCCCCAGAGATGAAGATGAATGAAAATTCAAACCTCAGGGATTCACCGGGTTCTCCAGAGCGTAATTCTCTTCCAAGTCCGATTGTTCTGTCTTCTGATGAGGAAGTGGCTGATGTCATGAACTCCCAGGTGTCGACACACTCCCTAAGTCCGCAAGTCCTCTCCCAGGATTCTCCCCAGGTTTCGTCCCAGGTTCTCACCTCCCCGAAAACCCCCCTGAGACCGACGCAACATTTAAATTGTTTGAAGAGATCTCGAACTCCTTCTGTTCGCATTTCCCACACGGTAACTCCACCCCTGGACTATTCTAGGATGGACTCCCCAGAATTACACTCTGAACTGGATAAATATGGATTGAAGCCCCAGAGAAGAGTCAGGGCGATTCAACTCCTGGAGCACATCTACAATGAACTTCACCCTCTTGTGCCTGTGGATAGTCTTCCCCAGGAGACGATCGACAGCGAGAACGAGGAGCCACTGACCAAGAAGATTAGGCAGGCCAGTGAATACTCAGAGGGTGTGATCCCAGAGGAGATGGAGTTCCAGGAGTCAGAGGTGTCACAGGGCGTTCTCAGTGTTCAGGAGGCATTCCAGCAACTCCTTAAAAATGATCGGAAATTTCATGGGAAAATTCTGGCGTACGAACCACTGCCACTGGAGACCCTCTGCGAGAGACTGAAGGTGGAGGGATTCTCTGGCAAGATCAACGACGTCATGGATTTTCTCGATGACGAGTGCATCACCTTCCAGGTGCAGATGCAGAAGAGGAACAAAAGGAAAAATGAGAAAAATAGGAAAACTACTAAGGCCTGACCCTTGGCAATATCTTCGAGGGCCTTTGTGAGTGGTGGGGTGAAGATTTTGAAGGAACAATTATTATTCAGAACTTCAGAAGAATAATGAAGACCACAAGGTCTTTATAACGAAATTGAGAGGAAATACTCAGTAATTTGAATATTCAGAGGACAATTGTGTTTTTTTATGCTGGGATATATTTTGGGGACTTTTATTTCAGTAAAAGTTACATCTGTATTTGATTAATTTTGGATTAAATGTTTTTTTTTTCGTTGTGGAAGAGTTTATGATGATCGAGGGATCAGGGAGTTTTCCTCGGGCAGCAGAAATTCGGAGACTATTGCTGAAACCATCTCGGCGAGATTGCTCTTCAGGATGTCGATGTTCCTGAGGGTAATAATAACAAATTTACGTTGTTGTTTAATTTTTTTGTTGCAATTGATTGCGGCTGTTTGAACTTTTTAGACTCACTGTTGCTCGGGGGATGCGCACAATTCCGTGTAGTATTTAATTTTTGGCTCTGTCCCACTGGTTCTCAGGGTGCTGACCAGGCCGTTGTCGAAGGTGAACGTTATCATTTGGCTCGACTTGGAAATTGGAAGAACGGCTTTCTTGTCGGGCTTTGTGCTATCGTAACCAGTTGTCAGATCCCGGACAGCGATTATCGAATATTTTCCACCAGCAATGCTCATTGGGTACTGCAAAATAATTATTGTTCTATTTTTTATAATTGCTTTTTTATCTGTTAAACTATTTTCATTTTATTAACGACAAACTGCTGCATAATTAAACGACAATTCAATAATTAATTTATTCGAATAATCAATTAATTCGATTAAATTAAATTGAGCTAATTGATTTAATTAGTTTGATCTCATTTAATTGGTTAATAAATTATTAAAATTCCTGGAAATCCGTTTTATTGTGTTATTTTTTAGAAATTTGTGGGCAAAAGAAATAGAGACGAACGAATAAAAATTAAATGGATTTTTTTTTTAATTCTAAAGTTGGAGTTTCAGTCAAATTCTATTCGATAATTATCGATCATTATAATCTCATTAAAAATTCTATTCATTCTCTCCCCAGGTGACATTGCACAATGTCTAATAAACCTGTGGCAAACAAGAATTCTCATTAGAATCAAAATGGAATGCCAATAGAAATACATAATCTTTCGTTATTCAATCCTTCCATACGTTTTAATTCGTAGACCTTGACCTGTCACTTGTAATTGTTCTGGTATTTCTATTTCGATTTTTTACTCGACGATATCTAACAATCACCTTAAATTTACGTGAAGAACGGTGAGAGCGAATACATGGATTGAACAATGGGAACAGCTAAGATGCCAAATAATAAAGTTGGAACGAGTGCCACTGACGTTAAAACCACATTTGTCACAATTCTCGTCAACCAGCTGAACTTTTCCTCCCTAGCTTTGACCATCGATATGGTGTGCATGATAAACCAATCCCCAGATCACTAAAAATCGCGGAATTCCCCAGTACACATGACTGAATGCGTCGAAACGAAATAATAAACTGGCAACTGATAGGAACTTAGATTAGACTTCGCACGATTTTCTACGAGAGATAAGCATTTTCACCGAAGTGCAATTGTTCACGTAACTATTGCTGTTTCCACAATTAACATATTAATATTAACGCTAATAACAGCGACTTGAACAATTAAAGAGAGGCTCGATGTTCATTTAGTCTAGTGGGAGTTTATTAATTAATTATTTCAAAGCGAGAGACAAAGTGGTGGTCGTGTCTGTTTTTGTTCGTTGATTTTTTATTTTAATGACAGCTCATGCTATACTAGACACTAGTCGTCCTTGTGGTACGCGATAAGTATTAGACTCTTTGAAAAATTCACATGTGCGTAATTATTGAGCAAGAGATAAAGTGAACTTACTGTATTCGGTTGACCAGCGAAATTTCGCAGTCTCTCGAATATTTTTTTTATTGTCTCCTGGTTGTGGCAGATCCAGTAAGAGTTCTCGCTGATGTGGTGGCCATAACTATTGGGGATCCGGAAAAAATAATCATGAATTACTGTTCAGAATTTAATTAATTTTGAGATAATAATTGAGAGAGAGTTGTCAAGAAAAGTGAAAGGAAAACAAAGAACATTGAATCGTTTGTATTTTATAAATAAATTATGCGATTTCAATAAATAAATTCTGATTTTGGAGATAATTAAAACATCTCTTAAACAAAATCTGATTTTTTAAAATTCATCCTACAGTTCTCCAGATATTTATAATTGAATTCGGAATTATGATTAAATATTGTCTGTCACTTTGATTGCTTCAGCATCGATTTCCGGGGAATCGGAAGAAGATAGAGAAATTTTTGTTGAACGTTTTTTGTAGAGGAGAATCAGGGCTACAAAAAAGGTCCAGGGAAGATTTTTGTATTCAGTTGGGAATGAGAGATATCCAGGAAAAATGGGAGACGTTGTGTTTGATTGGGGGATAAAGCTCTTACACTTTGTAGATGTCTTCCAGTTTGTCCAGAAGTGTGAGGCCCATGGTTTCCAGGTACGCTGCCATCTCGGCAAGTCTTATCCCGGCACTAATGCCATCCTTATCAAGGACACTGGGCCCACACATGAAGCCTATAGCTTCCTCGTACGCGAAAAGAATATATTTCTTCTCTTCCAATAATTTGACACATCTGTTTCCCATCCATTTGAATCCCGTCAGTGTTTCCTGGATTGAATTCAATCGAGTTCTCGGAATAAATCGACAAGTAAAATTTCTATGAATGAATTTTATTACCGAATTTCGCTTTATCTACCTCAAACTGGAATCCCTCCTTCTTCGCCATGGAGGCAAGAATTTTACTGGAGACAGTGGAGGCCAGCATGTAGGCGTCAGCAGGATCAGCATCAGGATTAATAACCCTGTGCACATGAAGCATCCACCACGCGAGGAGGGCTCCCATCTCATTTCCATTGAGGATCCTCCACTCCCCATCTTTATTTTTTATCGCACATCCAAGACGATCGGCGTCCGGATCATTAGCGAGAACAATCGATGAGTTGTTGGTATCAGCTGTCTTGATGCTGAGGTCCAGAGCACTCTTTCCCTCCTCGGGATTTGGGAATTTCACTGTTGGAAATTCTGGGTCAGGATCCCTTTGCTCTTCCACGATGACAAATGGCTGCAATTTATGATCAATTCAATTAGTCACTGGCGCATATTAAAATTGTTCAATTAATTGAATCGTGGAAAATTCGTGGCGTTGATTGGTAGTGATTAAAAAAAATTTTGTATAATTGATGATTAGGTTACCTTGAAATTGGCAAACCGAAATGCCTCTTTCATGTACTCAAATCCGACCCCATGCATTGCAGTATAAGTGAACTTCAATATTGTGCTCTTGTTGATTTCAGGATAAACAGTATTTCTTTTGATTATCCTGCAATAATCCTCGAGGACCTCTGCCAGGGGATCCTTGCAGAGATTCCCAGCAGCATTGAGGACAGACACATCCCAGGACGTGAGAGAGGGTTCAAGATTATCCAAAATAGCTTTTTGGATTCCCTTGTCGTGTGGGGGAATTATCTGGGCACTATTCTCCCAGTATACTTTGTACCCATTGTCTTCTTTTGGATTGTGAGAGGCTGTTATCATGATACCAGCTGCACATTTATACTTCATAACAGCGAAAGGTACGAAAGGTGTGGGACAGACCTTTGAGTACATGTAAACTTTGATTCCACTGTTGATGAATATCGTGGCTGTCAGCTCAGCAAATCTGTAATTTTAAATCGAATAACGAATAACTAATCATTTATTCACATTAATATTCAATCGCTCATAATAATAATAATAATGATTATTTAGAAAGGAATTATTAACAAACTAGACGAGCGAAACAATTCGTTTCAATTCTATTTCTTTATTTAAACATTTAATAGTTTATTTACGCTATTATTTAATCATTTCAAATTACCTGGAGCTGTTGTACCTGCCATCGTACCCAATGACAACTCCCTTTTCCTTAAATCCCTCCACACTATTAATTAAATATTGTAGCAGCCCCTGGCCAGTCTGAATGATCACCAAATCATTCATTCGACTGTATCCAGGACCCATTCGGCCTCGTAGACCAGCTGTGCCGAATTCCAGTCTCTTCAGAAAAAGTTCTGACAGTTTAGTGACGTCCTTCGATTTGATGATCTCATGAATCTCATCCTCTGGCTTCAAATCCTTCATCAAATACAAAACACTGGATCAGACGATTAAAAAATCGAGATATAAACGTAAAAATTGTCAATATCAATGGATTTACCTTATACCACCCTAAATATTCATTGATTTTGCCATCAAGGGGGTCGTTTCCAGTGACAACTCGAGTCCTTGTCGTCATTGTGTACAATAAACTCTTCAAGCAGTTGGAAAGTTTAGAAGAGTTCCACAGGTGTGTCGATACCAAATAAAAACTCACTTACTCCAGCTCCAATTATAAATGATCCTCATAATTCCCATCAACTGGCTCGTTCAATGTCCCACGGTAATTGTGTAATCAGCTGATAAAAACATAAGACGTTTATGAGATACAAATACAATAATCCCCATGGCACGAGATAAAATTCACAGCTCTTCATGAGTCAGAATTATTAAACTCCATGAATTTTTATCGTAAGACAAATCTTCGTCCCTTTCTCGAATAATTTACCTAAAATTTTCCCAATCCCCTCAACGAAAATAAACTCGAAAAATAGGTCCCTAGACTCGACCAAAAGTTTGATTTTCAATATCTCAAAATCAGCTGATCGAAATTTCACAAATTAATTTTCATTTTAAAGATTATTTTTCAGACTTTAAAATGGTCCTAGCTGAATGTAAATCACATTGTTACTCCCAGAGATATTTCAATTTAAATAATCTTCTCTTTTGTCTCGCCCCTGGAACCACTTCATCCCCTAATTTAATTTCTTTTAATCCTTTCCCCTTGGCATTCCTGACTCTGAATTGAGAGAAAAAATCTTTAAATTCTCCATCGAGAGACCAAAATCCCAGACATAACCCTTTCACTCACCACAGCCTGTTATTATTTTGGTTATGCAACAGCTGCTCACCAAAACATCCGAAGACATTTTTTCCCCACTCCCCAGTGAAAAAAATCATTCCAATGATTCTCCCCCTGAGGCGTTAAAATCCCTCAAAAGTATCGACAAACCCCAAAACCATCCACTCCAACCCCAAAATATCCAGACATCTCCATAAACTCGTAGTAAAAATACCATGTGTAGGACATACCCCTAATTGCGCAGTCTCATTGAGAATATTGTCTAGTTTCCTCTCCTCTGAATGTATTTTGCAGAACGATTCAACCCCTATGACATCAGCTGCCTTATCTACAGTTGTACACCACCTTGTAGTCAATTTAGTTGGCCTAACACATCCTGCAAACTATTGTGCAGAATTTCAATTGCCATCCAACAAAAATAATTCAATAAAGCCAGATAAAGTGTCAATTCCAATTACTCGATACAATGTTATCATTTTCATCCACAAATGATTCAGTCGAGTACTGAACAGGAATAAACGAGTGATTCTGTCATCAGGGGGTGGATTTTTGTGGAGATAAAGTCGAGGTGAACATCTGGGGTGAGGAATCAAGGAGAAAAAATATTGGAAATTATTTTTTGGAGGATATTGTCAATGCCATGGACGTTGGGGTGGTGAAAATAGCTGAGGACAGGGACTTTGAGAAACTCAAAAAATTGTACGATGACAATAATGACTGGAGATTGGACTACAACAAGCCAGACCTCTCTGTCTGGACCAAGTCGGTGCCTGGAATTAGTTTTCGAATGGTCAAGGTATTGGTTTTATTTTATTTCTTCCTTTCTTCATTATTTTTTTTTACTGAATTAATGCTCAGCATCTTCAAAATGAGTTATCATTTTTTGGTATTCACTCTACCGATCTCGAGATATTCACGATTAAAGCTCGTCGATGGTTTTGGGTTGTTTATGAGCTGATAGTTATTTCAAATATGTTTTCTATTTTTTTAGATAAGAACGAGATTCAGTGATGTACAGCCTGAGACTCTCTACGATGTTCTTCATGACCCTGAGTACAGAAAAGTCTGGGACACGCATATGATCGAGTCCAGAGACATCGGGTTCTTCAATCCTAATAACGATATTGGCTATTATTCTAGTGGGTTTCTCCTATTCATTAATTATTAACGATTTTATTACGGTTATAAAAATTATTTATGAAGTTGATGTCAACTTTTTATCTCTTTTCAACTGTTTTGTTCACGAGAATAATGAGAATAATCATTCGGTAGCAATTGCTAATATTATTTTAATATCAATAAGGAAAAGTAATTTTCCATCAATTGTTTAAATTATTATTTACTTTCGTGTGAGAAAATCCATTCTCCACGAAATGATGAAACATGAAAGGATTAATGTTTAGTGTCCTGCACGTCACCTCTGAAGAATCGCGACTTCGTTCTCCAGAGGTCCTGGCTGGACACTGGAAGAGAGCAACTGATCATCAATCATTCAGTCTACCACAAAGACTGGCCCCCAAAAAAGGGATACGTTCGAGCGACATCTTATCTCACAGGTAATTGAGAAAATTTTATCAATTGGTAATTGACTTAGAGACTGTCAATTGGTATAATTTATTCTCCAGGATTCATCGTGAGGCCCTCGAGAAATGGTGATGGTGCAGAGTTGGGATACGTATCCCATACAGACCCCCATGGAAAGCTACCTGTCTGGTTGGTCAACAGAGTCACACAAATCTTCGCCCCAAAGGTTGAAAAAATTTATTTATTCATTTACCTCGTGTCTCTCCAAAATAAAAATCGAATTCTTGTCTTCGTATCACATTAAATCCTCAGATGGTGAAGAAACTACATAAGGCAGCAGTCGCTTATCCCACGTGGAAAGAGCAGAACCAACCCAACTGCAGACCCTGGCACTTCCCAGAGCAGATAATGGCACCTCGAATACGTCTGCAAGATGTAAGCCACAAAAATTCCCAGCAAAGATTTTCCTTTTAACTTTCCTTTTTAATTTTTCTCTGCATTCATTTACCCCTGAAACTGACTAGAAACCGAGAAAATTCTGGTTAACAGATTTTTTCATTTAATATTTAAAATAATGGAGAAACTTTCATCTTTATTTATTTCATCCATTAAAGTTAAATAATTAATTAATTTGCTAAATTTTCAGTGGAACTTGAAATTTCAAGGCTTTTTTGTTGTCTAAGAAATTATATTTTTTTTATGCTATGAAGTTTTTTAATTAATGTCATTTTCTTCCAGTGCATAAAATCGATCGAAGAGAAGAACATGAAGAATAGTTACGTCGATGAATCCGATGTGAAGGATACTCTAGTCAAGGATATAATAATGATGGACAGTGACTAATCAAAGATAAAGTTTCTGTCGAATTGCAGTATTATTTCAGTATACTAATTGAAAAAGCGATAAAGTATCAAAATGAATGAGCAAAGAGAATGAAAATTTTACTTTTCTAGGGTAAGTCTACATGTGATGCTACTCAAGTGCTCGTTCGAGTTTCTTTCTGGTCGTTAATAAAAGGCTGAATCCGTGGCTAAATCCTGGATGGATAGATTATTTATATTTTAAAATGGCCACTTGATAGAAATAAATTAGTGTTGTTTTTCTCGTAATTTTTGAAATACTGGATAGTGATTTCTCAGAAGCATCTGCGTTTCACGGAGATGTCAAACAAGAGTGGACATTATGTTAATTGATTAATGAATTTTTATGAGAGAGAGAAAGGGAGAGCTAGTATGGATAGGGGTAAATGGACAATTGAAAGATAATTCAATTCGTTTTATTGCAAACAAAACAATTTATCTCCAAAGCTATTGATTTTCTGAAGAAATGTGTGAAGATCTTTTTTATTCGATATTTAATTGACTATAGAAAAGTCCTTTACTATTTCTTTCTCAAATCGATAGCTGTCGAGATAAGTCCTCTGTGCAAATCAATTCCCCGAGAAAAAATTCTTCTATTCAATGAAATAAGAGATTGATTGAGCGTTCTGAAATAATTTGGAGTGTCCAATTTACCCGATTGTGTTCTCTCTTAAAAGTCCTGGCTCAAATGAAGTCCCTCCACTTCCGGTAAACAATTCCGCATTATTTAGTCGACTAGGCACTTCAGGATTAGCATTTCGAATAGCCTTTCAACACCGTCAGTTCCGATGAATATTCCATTTTTCAATTCACACAAATGAAGAGATGTGATACATATCTGATAACTGATGAATATTAAAATTCAATTAATTCTGTCATTTGTCATCAAAAGCTACTCTCTGACTGGTCGAACTCCGTGAAAACCTACGTAAAAAATAATCGTTGAAATTCCCACTATTTACTCAGCGTTTTTCCTGGTTGCCCCTGATTTTGTAATCTTTATGACAGTATTACAATCTTCTCAGCAATCAGATAATTTTCTATTCAGTCATTTCTTCGAATAAAATGCTAGAAAAAGTTTAATAGAAAAATCTAGCGCTTCCTCGAGACATTCTATTCAATTTCTCCATTAAAATAATACTAATAATTAATTAAAATTGATTGAAATTATTTAATAAAGGAGCAAAGTCATTTTTGGTCGATAAATTTTATAAAATGATATAATTCATGCCCAAGAAATTATAGAAAACATTCTAATTGTTCTCTACAGATGAAAATCGAATCAAGAAAGTGTCAGGTTTTTCAATTAAATTCTTCCTCTCCCGAATTATCAGTCTACAGTTAATTTAATTGACTAATTAATTCGGTCTCTCCCTTCTCTCCCCTTTATCATTTTTCAAAATAATAACTCGAAGCTACTCAGCATTTTGGTAAATATTAAAGATGTTTATCAAGAATCGCAAGTACTCACAGAAAATCAATAGATTCATTTTCAATTCTTCATTTATTATTATTAATTAATTATCAACTCGTCTATAAAGACAATTGCCGTTGGTTTTTTAATTGGAGAAGTTAATTTCATGTTTTTTATTATCAGAAAAATTCTAGGATAGACTAGAGTTTGATAAATATGGATTTGCGGATAATTGGTAAACATTTTTATATAGCGAGCTTTCGATAATTGTTCAAATAATTAAATGCGATTCAAATAAAGGGCTGTGTATACACTGAGCGAACTGATGGGATGAATTGTTTTATATTAATGAGTAAGCTTAAAATAGATGAAAAATTTGAATTTTCAAGCGGATCGGTGGACAGTGAGATTAATTTGCACTGACGATTCGATAATATCCACATGCGTCGGATTAATCGGCAGGTGATCGACGTCTCGAGATTTTTATCCAAAGGGACGAAGAATCGCCAGGTGTTATTATTAATAATTGAACTGTCACGTCATGTTCTTGTATTGCACTTTGTATATAAACATTTTATCTTATTCAATATATGACTTGTTAAATGAAAATGTGTGGATCATTATCCTCAATATTTTTAGATTAATTAACAGACTTCGCGGTGGATTTTTATGCTGACAATTATTTTTAAATTATCGAGGAGTGGTTTGACATCGTCTGAATAATCCGTCTTTCGTATCGGCGATTTGACGTTTTATTTATTATTGTTGTTAGGATTATTTTAGTTATGTATTTGTTGAGGTTTCCAGAGAAAAAGTTTCAAAGTTGCTGATTCCATTTGTTAATCGAATGGAACAGCACAATTGTTAAGAAAAAGGCGCGCATTTTTTAATTTGATAGGAAAGTTATTGAAGTTCTAATTTTAGTTTATTTATTGTGTTATCGGTCATTAGTTAATTTATAAAAAATATCTCCGTTATCTTATGATTTCGATAAAATGTCATTAAGAAAATTTCGTTGAGATAATTTCAAGGAGAACAACGAAATGAGAGGTGGGAAATTCCAAAAGAAATCATAAAAATCAAATTAACTGAGATAGCTACCCAAAATGATTTTTAATTGCATTACAGTCGCATTCAAAACGACAGACAAAACAATAACTGAAATTACTCAAAGCCGAAATCCAAAAAATACGGAATTATTGCAAATTGTTATGGAATAATTAAACTGGAATTTTCGATTTCGCGGAGAAAAAAATCATCAGTGTTAAAATTTCTGAAGAAGATTTCGGTTAATTAAACAAAAAGGTGCTAATTGTGATTTTAGATGAAATTTTCCGGACATGAACAGGAAATTTCCGCCATGTGTTTTTATTTGACTTTTTTACCATGAATGATCGAGCTAACCGAAGGATGAAAAATCCATACCGAGAAATCTTGATAGCTCTCTTTGGATTATAATAAAATATTTGCGCAAGCGCCAGAGTTTTGCGATGCAAATTATTTCGTTCTGGATTATAAGTCTTGCGGCAATTGCTGATTGTAAACATATTCATCCAAGTAGTATTCACTGGAGCATTTATCCACGAGCCTATCATTACTCATAAAATTCATTTCCAGTGATTTTTCGGAGTCTCCACGAATTCAGGTACATAAAAACAACTAAATAAAAAAAACCAAAGCTTTTCTACTTTTCTGTAAAAAAAATATTATTTTTTCTGGATTTTCTGAAAGGATCAATGAATTAAAATCATATATCATGAAAAGAAAATATTTTAGAGAATGAAATTCAATTTCTATTCGAGTTTTATTCAAATTTTAATAGACAATTCAATTTTTTTCCCTATTATTACACCAGTTGTTGATTTTTAACGATAAATTATTCTGTTAGGATTTCTTTTGTAATAATTCTTTCACTCGATATTTTTAAATTGTTCTGGTTATACTTTATCATGAGAAACAAAGAGACGTACAGCGGAATAACTGGAATTATTTATGTCCAAGAATTTCTGTAAGTCAGACATGAGTGCGCGTTGCACGTGAGTTTTAAATGTTTCTTCATTAATTACATTTCGACAAGCAGAATACAAAAATAAACGTCTAATAGTAGTTAATTCCTTCAATAAAAAGAAAACAATTATTTCCCGTAACAATCCGAACGATTATTTTCTAAAACTGAAAGAAAATAATGTAAAACTATATAAATATGTTATGTAATATTTATAATTTTTACAGAAGATTTTCGCTCTTTTTAAAATATTTTTCAATAAAAATTGAACTATAAAAATAATTTGAAAACCAGTACTTATCAAAAAATTGTTTGTTTATCATCCAGCATGAGTGGAATGTCCCCAGCATTAAATATTGATAACATTAAAAAAGAGGAGTATCTAGATCCTGAAGAGATGCAGGATCTGGTCTCCTTCCAGAACCACCAAAATTGCTTGAAAAATCACAATGAGATAACGAGAAAAGTAACTATTTTTCCGGAAAAATGGAAGAGCAAGTACACGTTGTCGGTGTTTGATAACATAATATCGTTATCAATAGTTGGGCCATTGGTGGTTGGACACTGGTGCGGCCAGTGGGGATTGTTGGATTACTACAAATTGCCGTGAGTAATTAAAAATCGCATGTGCTTACACTCAAGCAATTTTAGCGCATCATTCCCGCTCCGTATCTTCTAATCTATTGAAAATAGCGAAATTTCCATATAAAATTTTTTGTAGAGCAAGACGTGGACTATAAAAAAGAGTCTCACGATCATTTGTCTATCTGCCATAGATTCCGAGATATTGCGGAAAATGTTGTAAAATGAAGAGACCTGGTGAGCGTCTGTTCCTGTTCTTGCACGACAGATTTCCCCATCAATTTCATTCATTTCTGCCGATCTATATCGCGAAATCTGTTAGAGATAGCGGAATTTTTATGGGGAACTTTTTATAGAGAAAAACGTGAGCTACAAAAAAGGTCCTTATGCTTCTTCATCTATAATCCCTAGATTCCAAGATATTGCAGATATTGATAACTGGAGTGATCTTTCGGTTTTTGTTCTTGTTCTTGCACGACAGATTATCAGACTGGCTTTGTTTCTGTCTCGGTCTGGGACTTCATTGCAGCTTCACCTGTCTCAGGTACATTCTCCAAAGAATTTTTGCCGATCATTGGAGACTTTCCAACCCCATCGGGAGAGGAGGGTACAGGGTGGCTAGATTGGTTTACACTTATCTCTTTGGACTTTCCTGCGTTTTGCACTGGAAGGGCGGATGGGCGATTTTTTCCGCCGTCGTGGGAGATAATTTATGGTAATTATATCAGGTCGATGTCCTGGGATTGATTGGATTGTCCAGGGATTGATTGGATTGTCCAGGGATTGATTGGATTGTGTCTGTTTGAAGGACTGATGCTGCAGTTACTCTTGCTCTCATCGGAGTTCTGATTGTTCTCAAGGCGAGTCGAAATCTACTCGCACCACCTTTTATCATCGCGGTAGATGTCCCACCTCTTGTCTTCAATTACCCAACGCGATTTAGAGTTGTGAGTGCTTTTTTATTATTTTTATTATTTTATTTCATTCGCTTACTTTATTTCAGTCTCATCCGGAAAAATATAACTAGAAATATTTTTTTATTACTATACTATTATTGTTGTATGTATTGTTATAATTATTTTACCTTTTATTTTCCTAGTATATTTTCAGTGTAGGAAATTTCAAAGTCTTTTAATTCAATTAAATTTGGAGGAGAAATCGATGAATTTTTTATTTCTGTTCAATTATTTCGGAAGAATTTATAGAGTACAGGGAAAATTCAGGGAAATTTTTGTTACATCTTCATTAGTGTATTCCGAATTTTTAATCAATTTTGTTATTTGAGGGAATTTTTAAAATTAATTAATCGAACTAATCAAGGAAAAATCGTATGGGATTTTTCGTAATTCTTACGGTGATGTTTTGGATTTGAAATAAAAATTGCTGAATTGTCGGATAATTAGTATAATTCCGGGTAAGTTTCGGTAAATATTTCTCTGGATTACGGAAGAGATGGGTTATTTTTATTAAATATATCAGCCTGCGCAATTTCGCATATCCGCCAGGCAAAATTCTAAACTCTCCGAATGGTGTCACTCCCGTTCAATCATCTCGAAAAATAAACGAGCTGTTCAGTGTGGAGATATTCAAACCAAGGTGAGAAGATTAGTGAAACTGGATCTTGATTGACCAACAAAAAGCCCCGAAACGGACTTCATCAAAAATCGCGATAACAAAAGACCGCGAGAATTTGTCCGGCAGGAAATGCCACTCAGAAAAATCACGGCTCAAGGTAGCGGATCTACCAGATCTCCAGCATCTTCCCAGATAACAAATTTCCATTTTCCAAAGCTAAAATTATATTTAAAAAATCGGCAAAGAAAAACGTTCGGGAAAATTGCGGGAAATTTCACACGATCCGAAAGGGAAAGTCTATTTTTTTTTTCAGTGAAATTATGAGGAAGATAAAATTTTAATTAATCTATCAAGGAACAATTGATGATAATCAACGGTAAATCGGTAATACGAGATTAATTGATAATTGAAGGCATTTATCGGAATTTTCCGTTTTTCTCTGAATTTTTCAGGGATAATTACCGTGAAATTGAATTTTCGATTGAAGACGGATTAGTTTTGAAATTCCCAGAGAAAAATTGAAATAAAAATGATCCTAAAAAATCCCAATCAATTTCTCCGAATTTCCAGTTAATAACAATATGAAACAATAAACAAATAGTCTAGGAGTTATAATTTTGCAAAAAGTAAAATTCCCAAAAATTCCCAAAAATTTCGAAAATTTCCAGTTAATAACAATATGAAACAATAAACAAATAGTCTAGGAGTTATAATTTTGCAAAAAGTAAAATTCCCAAAAATTCCCACAAATTTCGAAAAATTCTCAAAAAAATTCCACAAGCAATTAAAAACCCCTCCATTAATTACCCCAGTATCTTCCACGCTTCCACATCAACAACAACACAGGCGCAAAAAAAAATTGAGAATGGCGGGTCAGCAGAGGGAAATTTAAATTTCCAAAAGTTTCAAAAATTTCAGTAAAAAAAATCTAATGAATAAAATCTCCTTTCCTCGATTTCCCCGGTATCACCCGTTAATTAAGATAACACTCACCCAGAAAATGACAGCTCTCGATTAAAAAAAAAAGAGGGGGATCGCGAGCGTAATACCGGAGTACATGCGACATGTTCATCTCCCTGTGTACGTAATTTGCCTCGGTATTGGTCCCCGAATGATTCGGTACGGGGTACGACGTTGATAAAAGATAGGCAGTTGGCCCGAAAGGGATTCAGTATTCTCTCGTTACCCATAGTGTTAAGCGCAATATTAAAAATCTCCGATGGACTATTCCGCGGTTGTCTGAATTCGTAAAAATCCCCGATAAATTCCAAACCCCCGATTTCCCCCTCCAAAAATCGATCAATCTCCCAAAAATCCATGGCGAATTAATCAATAAATAAATATCTATCATAAAACAGCCACAAACCACATCTTCAACATCTTCAACATCTTCAACAGCTACAACCCCCTCGAAATAAAACGAAAAATAAAGAAAAACCAAAAGATTGCGAAAAAAGGAAAACGATCTGAAAAAAAAAATCACCGGGATAAGGGAAAAATAATCAGTCATGTCCCCCCCGAGTTCATCAGCCCGGGAATTGGGAGATGATTTTAGCCGGGAGATTGTCAAGTAGAGGAATAAATAATAAAATAAATGTGATGAAGCGAAAAGTGATGGAAATGAGGAAAAGTCTGGATCGTGTGTTGATGGAATAGATTTGAATATCGAAAGATTGCGACTCGCTTATCGATTTGATGATGAAAATAATGCCCTGAAGAGCGATGAGTTGCACAGAAACGAGGGACCACCGTTCACAAGATTGGAGGATGATTGAGATGAAAAAAGGCGTAATTACACCAGTGACATTGGACAGACAGTCATCGCGTTGTCATTACACTATTCTTGTTGTCCTGGATGCAATATTTTCGGCTCTTGTAGCAGCACCAGCTGTTGTTGGATACTGGAGGGGTACCTGGGGACTCAGTGATATCTACATGTTTCCAGATGATCCGGTATTGAGCAATTTGACGTCCATAGCCGTTGGTTACGGTGGATTATTATTTTTCAATGTTGTGCAAAGACAATTCAACGATATTTTACATCCGGATAAGCACAGATTGTTTTATTATGTCGGATCGAGAATTTACACTGCCGTTTTTGGATTTTGCTGTGTCAATGCTTGGCGAGGGGGGTGGCAAGCACTTGATCTTTATACGGAACAGGAAACAGCTACTGTTATTGTTACGACGTTTGTTGCACTTGTTGCTTTGATTTTTATGAAAGCCGTCAGGAATATATCGGCACCACCTTTTTCTTTGAGTTTAGATTCACATCCTGGGTATTTCGAGGTGCCAACTATGTTTCGGGTTGATGTAAGTTCATTCATCGAGACAGTCATGTTTTAATTAGTCTGGGAGTGAAGTCAGGGGTGGATATCTCGGGATTGAGGGCAGATATCGAAATTTTGGTGAGAACCTTTTTTGAAGAGACAAGTGAGGGCTGTTAAAAAGGTTATTATGAAAATTTCGATATATCCCTTGGTTTGGGAGGTATGGGCGGGGGTGGTTGAGGGTTGCGTTCTGGTAGCTCAAAGGCAGCGGTGTTTTTCAGTTTGGAATCAATTCAGAAAGTATAAATCGCTGATCTTGTTATCAACAGAATCGATAAACATTACTGGCGCCTGATTACTATCCTCAGAGGTGTATTAACCGTCTGATAATCCGATAATCCCCACAAAATGAAATAATGTTGCACTGAGATAAATCGAAGTTAAAATTTTGAAAAATTACCGATTTACCTCCGAAACCGTCGATCTACCTTGAAAACGATAAATAACTTTTTTATAACCGATTAAATTTTCCATCTAAAACATCTTTTCACATTTCCCTCTAAAATCAATAGTTCTCAAGATAAACAAAGTATTGTTGTAAGCAAAACTCTCATGTTTTCTGTTGTTTAAACAATTCATAAAATTTCTTTCTTCTTTATTTTTCAGAACTCTCGGGATTGTACGTTGTACGTATTAGACTGTGTATTCAGTGTGGGAGTGGTTGGTACATTAGTTGTATTCGTGTGGAGAGGTATTTGGGTACTTCTGGATCATCATCTTTTCCCGGAGAATCGAGAGTACTCGGCTATTGGGTCAATGGTAAATACTAGTTCATGATCTATTCTCATGTAAGAATTGACGCACCGCCGGTGACAAATTCCTCGGATTTTTATCAATGAAATGGAAAAAGTCTCAATATTTCAATTTAAATTTTCTTTCAATTTTCTCTTATTCAACTCCAATTCTGTAATTTCCAATTTTCAATCTGTATTTTTCGTGGAAGTAATTGTAAAAATTGATTGAAGAGAAAATTTCAATTCCACAACTTGAATTTTTATATTACTTATTAATTTTTTATCTTAATATTGATGAGGATTTTATTTTATCTATTTTTGTAGAGATTTTTCAAATTTTCCTCACGATTTTTATGAAAAAGAATTAATTAAAAAAAATGGCGATTTCAATTTTAATTTCAATTATTATTCTGATACATTTTATTTCATTGAATCCAGTGAATATTCACCACTTTATTTTCAACTATCGATTTGACAATTGAATTCCGAAATATGAATCGACCCCTTGAAGTTCAAATATTAAAAAATTCAAAACGCAGAAATAATTGCAAAAATCGACTTAAGAATTTAACAACAAATTTATTACTGAATTTTTTGATGGTGACAGAAAATATAAATAGATCCCTCAAAGTTTAAATATTTTTTTATTAAAAAGATTGACTTGAACGAAAATATTGATGTTCCAAAAGTTATATTACAATTTTGATTTCTGAATTTTTTGGTGCTGTGAGAAAATATGAATGGACCCCTCGAAGTTCAAATATAAAAAAATTCAAAACGCAGAAATAATTGCAAAAATCGACTTAAGAATTTAACAACAAATTTATTACTGAATTTTTTGATGGCGACAGAAAATATAAATAGATCCCTCAAAGTTTAAATATTTTTTTATCAAAAAGATTGACTTGAACGAAAATATTGATGTTCCAAAAGTTATATTACAATTTTGATTTCTGAATTTTTTGGTGCTGTGAGAAAATATGAATGGACCCCTCGAAGTTCAAATATAAAAAAATTCAAAACGCAGAAATAATTGCAAAAATCGACTTAAGAATTTAACAACAAATTTATTACTGAATTTTTTGATGGCGACAGAAAATATAAATAGATCCCTCAAAGTTTAAATATTTTTTTATCAAAAAGATTGACTTGAACGAAAATATTGATGTTGCAATATTTATATAACAATTTTGATTTCTGAATTTTTTGGTGCTGTGAGAAAATATGAATGGACCCCTCGAAGTTCAAATATTAAAAAATTCAAAACGCAGAAATAATTGCAAAAATCGACTTAAGAATTTAACAACAAATTTATTACTGAATTTTTTGATGGCGACAAAAAATATAAATAGATCCTCAAAGTTTAAATATTTTTTTATTAAAAAGATTGACTTGAACGAAAATATTGATGTTGCAATATTTATATAACAATTTTGATTTCTGAATTTTTTGGTGCTGTGAGAAAATATGAATAAACCCCGCGCGTTTAAATATTTCGTATGCTAAAGGTAGAGTGAGCACGCTCGAATGACGTTTGTATTTCGATTATATAATTGAATATTCATCCAATTGTATGATTGTCGGTAGGCGCACGACTGACCCAGTATATCTCATTCTCGAATCAAGACAACTTGTGCAAAATCATTTATTTACCGGGGATGGTGCGATGGAAAATAGTGCAATGCGACTGGTTGCATTAAACATCGAGTCTATCACCCTGATGACATAAAATTATATCAATTAATCAATTCCCCTCCAATAATTCACTCCATTAATTATATAAAATACAACTCCACTGAATTTTTTTTTTAATCCTCCCTCAAATTTCAAAAAAAGTGCATTTTTTTGGAGTTAAATTATTTTCAGGGATTTAAATAATTAATAGAGCATTAACTTTATATTGTTTAGTGGATTATTGAAACTATTTGAATGAGATTCTTGGAGATAAATGTACTGAGAATAAATGTACTGAGACTTCTAGTTGTTGCTTTTGGAGAATTAAATTTTTTTCGAGTTGAAATGTTTTTTTATTTGAAAAAGCTAATTTGTTGTAGTTTTTTTCATGCGTCCACTGAACTTGGGGAAATCTGACGAACTATGTTTCTAAGTCAGATGTATCAAGTTCAATGAGTTAAATGTGTCTAAGGGCAAGTCAGAAAGATCCTCATCAGGAGTAATCGTGGACTAATCCACTTGAACGACCTATTATTTAATCGAGTCAACGCTCATACGTTCGACCGAAATAAACTAAGTGATCGACACACGAAAAAATTTAACGGGAACTATACGCTTTCTATAAGAAATTTCTTATAGACTTTTGATTTTCTATTCAAACTTCGTAACTCCATTCGATCTCTGTGAGAATTCTATTACAGATTTTTCGAAAATTCTTGGAGTTCCAGTAGAAATTCAATAAATGTTTATAGAAAAAATTCTATCCAAGAATTCCTACGGAAAATATTATCATTTTCTATGGAAATTGTAACAAAAATATAATAAAAATCCATCGACATCTCAGTAGAAAAAATAATGATCAAGAATTTCTGTAGAAAATAAAAAGAAGATTCTGAAGAGAATTCTTGAAATTCCAATAAAAATTTCTGTTTCCCTTTTTTTTCATCTTTTATAGAAATAAAAGATAAAACTGAAGTTTTCACATAATTGTTAATTCAATTCGTGGAAATTCAATAGAATTAAAAAACAAATTTGTATCGATGAATTGGGTGTTGATAGATCGGGGAATCCCTCGATTCGCGGATTTGGGATCAAGTCGGAGTCCCTTTAGATTCCGGAGGATGAGAATAATATAACACTGACGTTTCTAGCACGTGGGTTCGCTTCCGCTCCTCTAATGCATATGTGTACGCTCCTCCGATAGCAATATTATGTCACGTGTCGTACATAATACATGCCATTCTCTACATATTTACTTTATTCAAGATTCAACCCTCAATTTATCATTCTTTTGTTCCATAAATTCCAATGTCAAGTGCATTATCCCTTTAGCGACACTCGGACAAAAAAAGAGCATGATGTTGTGAATAGCCATTATTTATTGAAGTGATATTAAAAAATTATCAATTTTAGATATTAAATAAAATGGCGCATTAATTGTTTTGTTCTCTATTTTTAATATTATTCTTGTTTTTGAAATAAATATGAGGGGATAGATTAATTTGTTAAGTAATTAGTGTGCTAGTGATTGATTGAAAATTATCATTCGCCTCATTAAAAATTTTAAATAGCGGAGAGAAGGGGAATTAGAGGACTTAATGGGATTTTCTGATTATGTAATCAATTTTCTTCAATTTTTATTAGATTTTTTTTACAATAATTTAAATTAATATAATCGAAACTTTTGGCTTGATGGATTAAAAACGGGAGAATCAATTCAATTATTTTAGTCTCGTTACTGCGCCGCAAGGAATTAAATTTGAAGTTTCGAGTAAAAAAAATTGAAATTTTTGACAATCGCAAAGTGCCAGGAAATTTTTGCAGAATTTTTCATGAAAGAATAATGCAATAATTCATGGAATAATTCCCCGGGATTTTCAATTTATAAACAATGATGAATAAATAAATAAATATTGAATTTCATATGGAACCCGAAAATTCTGGGTTTAATCGAAAAATCAATTATGAAAACTCAATTTTCTTGGATTTCCAAAATAATCAATAAATTTATCAACAGCTCTCCCTTGAAAAAGATTTTTAAATAAATTTAGATAAATTATATAAATTGATTTATTGAACAATGCCGACAACTTTGTGAGGAAAATTCCAAGAAATTTCCTCTAAAATCTTAATGTTTCAGGTAATCGGGTACATCCTGGTGGCAATCACCTTCTGCCTGCAACCGGTGATGCGTTACGTGTGCAGTCGATTGGAGGGTCTTCCCCGGCTGTTGGCAGCGGATGCATTTCTTTTCCTCAGCTTCCTGGGTACAGTGAACGTGTGGAGAGGGATCTGGGGACTCCTGGAGGTCTGGCTGTTCCCTGAGAACGTCGCGCTCTCCTGCTGGATCACCCACATCGGATGCTTCCTGTTCCTGGGCCTCCTAAACTGCAGCAACTCCATCCTCGTCAGAGGAGTCTACATCGACGCCGAAGAAGAGGAGGGAAAGTGCGTCGTGTTCCCCTGCCACTACCTGAGGCTCTTCTTCAAGGTAAAATACTTAAAAACACCAGATTAATTCCTTCCCCGTGAACAAATCAAAAGTTCAACGTTAATAATTCATATCAATTGTTAGTCGATTATTAGACTGTAATTATTCTATTTAATTAATGTCTTTTACTCAAGAAAACAATTTATTTGAGAATTCCTATTGTTTCTATTTAATTGTTGATACATATGTTGTGAATTTAAAAAATAATTTGAATTTCTATGGAAATATCTCGAATTCCTGATAAAATATCAATCGAAATTAAAAAATACATTTTCTTTTTCATTAATGAAGGTAATTAAATTTTTTATTCAACAAAAAATGTAATTTTAAAAATAGAAAATACAATACAGGTGTTCATGCTGTAGAGATGAGTCGATTGCTTATAAAAATATTAATGTTATTCGATTGGTGTCAATTTAGAATTGTGTTATTGGAATTATATAAATTTTTCTTTTAGATTGAACGTGAGAAAAAAGAAGCGAGACGTCAAGGTCACTTGGGTATGTCTCGAGATTATTCTCCGAGTGAAAATGCTGGTAAAGATGCTGAAAATGGTGATCTTCTTAATTGTACCTCATTGCCAACAATAATTCCAGCAAATCCAGAGTCTCTGGTGTTGAAATAATGAAAAAAAGAAGTTTAAAATATTCGCTGGGAAGTTCTCGTAAATTCTACAGAACTTTCTCGTTTATATCAGGAGAGTTTCATGTTTTTCTACTAAAAGAGATATCTGGAGGGAGAACGAGAAGCCTTAGAGAATTTCTCTGAAATATTTCAGCGGATGCAAAAGGTAGAATTCAGTACCAAAGAGAAGTTGGATAACCGAGCGCGTCAGTTATTAGAGAATACCTCTGAATCTAAGCGAGGTACCGAAAATTTTATAAAGATATCTTTTGTAGATCGTTTTTCACTCTCCAAAAAAGATACTGATGAAAATTCTGGTAGTTTCATTAGATTTTGAGATATTCCTCAAGAACTGGACTGGGGAACGAGACTATTTATTCCTCTGTCCAGAGAGTAACCAGTCGATTTAGCAAGAAACTTTTCGAGTAATATCTCTGAATCTAAACGAGATACAAAAAATTTTAAAAGGACCTTTTTTCTTGCCCTAATTGTCCCACATAAAAAAGGTCCTAAGAAAAATTTCGCTATCTACCTCAGTTTCAGAATTATTCCCCGCGAACTTATTACCACTTTTTTTCGGTGCTGAATTATTCCACACGCGTTACGACGAAAATCACCGGAAATGTTAAATCCCAGGGGATAAAAAATCATACTCAGTGAGTTTATCTAACTAAAATGAACTACTGGCCTCTCGAGACAATAAATAATATCCCCGTTGTAAAATATATTTATTTTGACTAGTTACAGAAGCAATAAACTTTATGTAAATATTTTTCAATCATTCGTATTTTTGAATGCATGACGCAATCCAAAGTCACCACCATTTAATTTACTCTTTTATTATTAATATTTCATGTTTTTCTTCGTCCAGCCGAGGAGGGGAAAAAGACGACAGAAAAATGACAATAAAGTTAATTTGACGGTTAAGCCCTTGAGACCTTGAGCGAGATAACGGTATTGTTATCATTACGCAATTCACATTGTACATTCTTCCCCGTATATCCGCAGGGGCGACATCCTGTCGACATTCCGTAATTATTCCCTCGGTACCGGTAATGATTGAACAAAGAATGCTAAAAGTTTGAGCCTTCATTCACCGGGAAGTGGTGGATAAAACTCTGCCCTCGTGGCCTACATACTATTACGATCACAACGTGAACAATACAATTCTTACTTTTCAATTTCCATGAAAATTTATCCAATCTATTTCTATATTCATAATTTCATGGACCGACAAAAAAAATTTCGGTGATAAAATAATTTTGAAACTTTATTTCAAAAATTGTCAATGAACCCCGAAAAAAGTTCTGATTAATTTATTTAAAAAAATGTTATCATAGATTTTCTAGACTCCTTACAATGCAATTAATTAATTAATTAATTAACTTTTTACTTGAATTTTTTGATTCGGGAATTCATTAAACGAGATGACTATTAATTCTTCGATTGTATTTTTATTTATAGAAAAACAGTTTGGATTTTTTATAAAAAAATCCTCAATCATGGATTTTCCCATTTTTCATCCATTTATTTATTTACTCGTTGAGAATTTCTACAGGATATTTAAGATAAATAAAAAACCGGAATTTCCCAATGAAATTCGAATTTGATAAATTTTCTGGTGGAACGAACGACTAGAATTAATTTATCGATTCCTAAAAAATAGAAAATAAGGAAAACCTCTGGATTCCCTCTCGACGGAGGGATCGCGCTTTTCTACTCGATCCCATCAACTCTCATCAATGATTATCGATCGATTGGCAATCAATCGAATTCGGCCCATTGGCCCTGTGACCGCCTCGTAAGAAATTCTATTTGAGGCGCATCTCATCTCCCACCTCTAAACTCAGCTCTTCGAACTACTCTCGATCTGAAAATCATCTTGCGTGTGCAATCACCAACGAATTCGACAATTCCCCAGAGTGAACGGAACCGAGTGCAATATCACAAATAATTATAAACAAATTAGGCAAAAAAACATTTAAAAAAATAATGTGCTGACAGCGCAAAAGACTCGGTAGTTCTTGCGTGCGTATTCCTCGAGAATCAATTGATATTGTTGAATAAATAATAAAACTAAGTTGAAAAAGAAAAGATCGATTTGATTTTCGATAGTTGCTGGGAATTGATATTTTAACGGCTGATAAAGTGCGAGATGAGCGTTTCAAGGGGAACGATGGTGAGTGACGATTCACTTCAGGATGTGCCTCTGACGTCAGTCGACTTTGAGGTCTTTGGTAAAGTCCAGGGTAAGTCTCTAGGGGGTAAGTTGGATGAGGCTGTAGGAGTAGTCGTGAATGAAAGGAACGAAGAATAATTCGCAGGATGTTATTTTACAAAATACACGAGAGATCTTTGCCGATCGCTGGGGATCGGTGGCTGGGTGAAGAACAGCAAAAAGGGGACTATACTCGGAAAAATGCAGGGCCCAAAGCCGTATGTTGATCAAATGTAAGTACTGACCCATCGATAATTCATCCCTTTGAATTATAAATAATTATTATTTGATGACAGAACGGCGGATGTGCGGGGGAATATTCGCGATTCGCTTGATCGCTCATGCAGAAATGACAGGACATTTATGTTACGGTATTATTTCTTTACGGGAAATTAACAAAAAAAATAAGATAAAGATAAGGATGAAGATAAGAAGTGTAGGATCTCATGAAAAAGCCAGTGAATATTCTGGACAATTTTTATCTGTCTCATTTTGGGCGAAGGGAATATTTCTCTGCACGTGGGGGTGTGAGAGTTGTTTTTGATTATCCATTTGCCTCGATAATTATTGATTTATCTCGAGAATTATCGATTACAGGTGGAAGTGTTGTGGGAGTTTTTTCGAGAATATTAAATTTATGGGGAATTATGTCTCTTGATGTTTTTTCCTGAAATCGATAGTTTTTGAGATCGAGCGATATTTCAAACTAGTAGAAAAATCGATGGAGTCGGATAAAGTGAATTCTATGTTTTTAATTATTATCGATTCTTATACAAAATTATTGATTGATGTGGAAGCGATAGAGGAATTTTTTGTGATCGACAAATGAGATTTTTTCTTGAAAGGCTCTAGAGATTCTAACGGGATTCCATTGAAATTCTAAGTAAAAATCTTCTCGTTTGTTTATTTAAATATAGCAGAATCCAGTAGGAAAATCCTGGGAAAACCCATGGCTTGAAAGTTTCCACGAGAATATTCACACGAAATGATAATTTACCCCCGAAAATCAAGAGAATTATTGAAGCGCTTTTCAAGCGAATTTATTCACCCGTAAAAAATTTCCAGAGCAGTTTTATAACGTGCGATCTATATCCATCGTTTCCACGATAATCTTTCGCAACTTTGCTGGCAATCCATCAAGGTGGCAATCTAATCATCTCACGTATTTATTGCTTCATTAACCCAATATATTGGCGCAGTGTCAAATTATTAAATGCAAACACAACATTTACCCTCGAAAATAATTTCCGGTGGCCATCAACAATAGATTGTTACGGATATAATTTATCCGCATCGTCGGTAATAGTTAATTAGAATCTGTCTGTGTCGTCGCGTGTCAGCTGATCACAATGAACTAAAATAAACAGTTGTTCTGATTAGCTGCTAATTATAAACAGGTGGCAATAGCTGGTGATGGTCTAAAAAAAAATTGCCAAAAAAATTCTGGCAAAATACTTAATGTTTATCCTTTATTTCAGGGCACATTGGCTGACAACAGTGGGCAGTCCAGGCTGTGAAATTCATCACACGGAATTCACAAATTGGGAGACCATCCGACGACCCTCTTACGGTGCCTTCCAAATTCGATTTTAACGCCATTTTCACGACGAATTTATCCATAAGAGCTACGACCTGAACGAACGAATGTTATAATTACCCTGTAGCTTCTAATTCTCCTCTGTAATTACTCCGTAATTTTGTTAATTCCGGTAATTTATGTACGATTCGTGATATCAGCAGCGAGAAGTTAAAGATTAACTGTTGAGTTTCCGGGCAATAACTCTCGATGTGAGGGAGTTACTGAAATTTTGTGGGGACCTTTTTCGCAGCTCTCATTCCACTCTACAAAAGAGGTCCCAACGAAAAACTGTCTATCTCTCTTAGATTCCGCGATATCCCCCGAAAACTAAACCGAGAAGTTAATCAACTTTACCTCTTCGCTACTGATTTCAATACCTCAACACCTGATATAGAAATAATATTTTAAGTGAATAGTATTCAGCCGAAGGGCATCAGAATTGTTCGGTGTTTGAACGAAAATTTGTAATTCAGTGGTTGAAAAATAATGAGAATAAAAAAATATTTTTGTTTTTTAAGAGAGGATTTTAATTATGTAATTGAAATTAATTATTTTTCGCCTTCCTCGTCAGTCTCCAAGTCTTAGAAATTTTCCTACTCAACAAAATTTATAGAACACAACAGATAGATTAATATTCTATAATTAATTATCTAATATTTATGATACAACAGATAATTTCGTTATAAATGCTCTTCATAGATGAATGTTGCGTCGAGCATCAGCTGCGCTATGTGATAGTCTTTATGAGTCTCTGGTAGATATCGTGCCAATTTTTGAATTAATTCAATTGTCGCATCGTGAGAGCTGGTGGACATTATAACGCATTGAATGTTCAGTTGCTCTAGGTAGTGGGTAAGGGATGGGCTGATTCTGGACACCTGCTCGAGGAGAGATGGAGTCTGAGACAGATAAATCATCATCCTTCGACCTGCCACTGGTAGCAAATTCACAGCCAAGGATTCCGTGTTGTTTATTGCCATAGAGATCTATTGCAGAGAATAATTACACGTACAGAAGAATATGCCACACCGATGGTTCAGTAACAGACCATCGTAAGTCCCGAAGAAATGGAATTAATGGAAAATTGATAAAAATTTCGAAACTTCTATTTTTATTCGGGGGCTTTTTTAAATTCCAAAAATTTCATGAAAAATGTGATGTATAATAGCCACGTCGGTAAAATCGCAGATTAGAAACCATAGGGTTGTGGATTCAACGCATGCGCAGACTTTATTTTTTTTTTTTACTTTTTTTTCGGCCTACATCCATTTGTGATAAAGATAAAAAAGAAGTTCATCGTGCATGGCGAGGGAATAAGTGAAAAATAATTACCTCGTCCGCCTGCCTATCGAGCCCATTGACATAAAGCTGATAAACCTGATGAATCCTGAGTTTGTCCTTATCAATCTTCCAAAGTGCAGCCATGGTCTGGCACTTGGCCATCCAAGCGACGGCTTCAGCATCACATGCATCTCCAGCTTCTTCCTTCTGATGAATGGCCTCAATGGAAGCCGTGATGACCTTGCAGAGGAACTCCATCCTCATGCCATCCCTTTTATCATCCCTGTACCAAGCCAAAACGGTCTTATCCGATATATCCTGAAAGAAGTACTGATTGCTGGCAGAATCGAACAAATTAACCATGAGCTTGACACTCTTCAGATTAAATCTCGCAACCATATGAAGAACATTAGCCAATTGAAAGTGCAGCATAACTAGATCAAAGCCTGCCGGTGGCTGCGTCAGGGCAAGAACAGTAAATGGCTGTGGGGCGCTGGAGGTACCCTCCCAGAGCTCCTCGAATCTCATCGCCACGTCGTTCTCCTCATCGACGATCTCAGAGTCCAAAAAAATATCCAAAAGGCTCACGCAGTGCTGAAGGAACACCGTCAGTTGGCAATCAGACAATCCAATCTCCTGCACACACAGACGTTCCTTAGGCAATTTCCCCAGCTTATTCATGAGCTTCGCAACAGTCTCCATCCTCTTCTTGACGTGAATATTCCAAAGGAGACAGCAGACTCCGTGTCTCATTCCCTTGGACGGGATCTTCCTCAGGACGTCTAGGGCAGCCTTCAGAGCCTCGAGATCCGTCACATTCTTGCTCCAGTGGACGACGAACTCCCACGCTAAATTTGCCAGCAACACAGTACCGGTGAGACTGTAAGGGAAGTGCTGTCTTAGAAGAGAGATCTTCTGGAATATTTCCTTCAGAATTGGATCTACATCCAATACATTTCTGTCTCCCTTACTTCCATCATCCCCAAGATTTTGTTCCATTCTCTGGGTATCTTCTCCACTAGAAGACGAAGGATCTTCCACCATTGATTTTTTCTCACAGAAGTTTAAACTCTCTTCCTCGATGAGGGCCTCAGGATCGATCCCAGAGGACGACAGCCACTTGGCTACAATTTCCGAAATCGAACCCTTCCCCCTGGAGATGACGTACCCCATGGACACGTCGATCTTCTGGTAAGGAAGAGCGTAAAATTTCTTGTGAGAGTTCTCCAGGAAAATTGGCTGATTGGTGATAGCATTCAGGAGTGCGACGTCCTCGAGGTTTCCGATGAGGAGAGTGAACTGACATGTTTCATTACTGAGGTTCTTCCACCCCTCGGGGATCGCTCCCTTCATTTCATAATTGGAGAGCATGTCTCTGCGGTTCTGCTGGCGGATCTCGACACTCCTGCAAGCTAGAGCAGCCGTGAGAGCTTGGAAAGGCCTCGATGAACCCATCAGAATCCCTCGGATATCCACCCACCAAGAAGAGATCTCTCTGTCATCCTCTGAATCGTCAACAGCCTTCAGATCGCATGTGGTATGCAGTAGCTGACTGAATCGACTGAGCTCGACCTCCAGAGGAGCCCCTGGCAGTTTTCGCAACCAATAAACAAGTGCCAGCTCCACCAGAGACCTGGGGCGAATTCCAGAGTCCTCAGTCCACACCTTCCACTCATCTGTCGACTCACTGGAGTAAATCCAGCCTTGACAAATCAGAGTGGCGATCTGATATTTTTGGTCCTCACTGAGGCCCTCCCTCAGGCCAATCGAGATCTGAGGCCCGAAGTCAAATGATGATATGAAGTTGAAGAACAGTTCTCCGTCGTCCTTGAATGTCACCCCTTTTTTGTGCACGTGGGATTTGACTGATTCGAGTTCGGAGAGATCCCTGGAGAGCTGGAGAATCCTATCCACCTCCTGGTGGGACGTCAGGAGGGCATGGGCAAGGTCTTTCGTAACAGGAACACAACTCGAATCTACAGTACTGTACTCTGGAGGTTGATCGAACCACGGCTTAACGTTGTTGTAGAATCTGATGACCTTATCCAGCTGGGTAATGACCCTGTAGAGAGTTTTTGCCTTGGGCCCCAGCTCGTCGTAGTCGACCTGTAGCAAGGCCCGGGAGAAACAACCAGTGGCTGCCCACAAGCCGTAGGGGGTAATCCGTCGATTACCCATTAGCATCTCGATCACCTGGAGTCTTACCTCGTTGGTATTCAACTCGGAACAGATCTCATCCACCTGAGACACCAGCGTCTCCTCATCGAAGTCAATTTCTCTCATGAAAGTCTTCAGCTTCTTGAACAAGTGGATGTCTCTGGCGCGCTTTCCATTCTTGCTACCGAGAGCGTAGTGAAAGGGCACGGTTATATTCTTCAGTCCACCCATGGAGTCCAGGAATACGCACGAGTGCGGTCGCCTGCTTTGGACAGGGTTAGTTGTATCGCTCACCCCAAGGAGTCCGTAATTTATGTAGATGAGACGACCATTTTTACTCGTTGTGAATGTCGTTATCTTACCGCCCTGCTGCACCCCCCAGACGTCGATGACACTCTTCTTCGGAGCGTAGATGACCAGGAATAGAGCAGTCTTCAAGGAATGTCGAGAATTGGTCCTCTGGGTTTTATGGGTCTTGTTGCACACAGAAAGGTCACCGAGTGCGCTTGATCTGTTGGAATGTTTGTCCTCTGAGACCTCGACCCAGCCGCACTGTGCGTCCCTATAGCCCTTCCACATCCTCAGCGCAAGACCCTTCCTGTTGTCGAGCAGAAGGACTCGTCCCATGCCATCAGCTACAACGGAGAGGGCTCTATTGGGGCTGGGAACGAGACAGTCGCCCTCCCTCATGACATCGCTGAGGGCAAACCTGCAGGTCATAGACTCAGGGGCTTCCGCTGCAGGTCCCTTTCTGTCTTGTGGTGGATTTTGTTTGGTGGGTTTGATGCTGGTCCTGAGCCAGGGCACAGCAGTGCCAATTCTACCAATGGCGCTGGCCAGAGAACTCGCCATAGCGAGAGCCATGTCTGACAATACAGGTGCAGCCCCTCCTTCCAGGGCATAATGAAATCCCAGGTAAGGACGTTTGCCTGTTGCTATCGTCAGGCTGTGCTGTGGCGCTGAGGACCGATAGGAGGCGTTGAAGCCACCACAGACAGAAGCTGTCATCAAATGATCAAAAGTATTCACTGAAGTGGTGCCAACGAATTCGCAGTCATTTATCACGTCCTGATCCTTGAATCCAAATTTTCTCAGGGGCAGGGACGCGCCATTTGACACCTCCAGTGGTTTTTCCAGGGAGTTTGCCTGCACCTGCGCCAAGTGGTTGCGCCGTAGACGAAGGGTAGAGAATAAAGGGAATCCCGGGAGGACGCAGATGGCGCTGGGGTACAAAACGTGGATTTCTTCGGATGGGGACGTGTCCCCGTGACCTGCAGGTGATGACTGGCATTTTAAGGAGATCAGGGTCTCTGGGTGCAGTTGTTCTTCCAGAAGGAGGCATCCTAGATCTGTGTAGAAGCGGATGAAACCTGTGCTGAAACCCACTGCGATGCACGTCCAGTCAACACCTCCGGCGATTGTGGACTTCCCCAGGAGACCCAGGGGCAGGCATAGCACTGAAGTTATGTATTCACTGGTGTCCGTTGTCAGACAGCCACTCCAGGTGGTGCTGAATTTACTTTTCACGTCCCCTGGCTCCTGCAGGTCCCATTTTGATGTCAGGATCACGATGTGCTGATGAAGAGCCAGAACCAGGACGTCACCGACGGAGGAAAGGGACAGCAGGCAGTCCTGGAGAGGCAGTTCTTCTTTCGGGACGTGATCCACTATGGGACATTTTGGATTATTTACGGGTACATTTTTTTTTCATGTTTTTTAAATGGGTGACCGCTCAAAATTTTATTCAATAATCATATTACCTCTCCAAATATTTCAAAAAATATTACATGTCATTAAAATATTACAAGTTATTAAAAATATTACAAAATATTACAAGTAATTGATCAATTGTTTAACGGGTCACTCTTAAATCATATAATTACATTTATTTTGTTACACTATTCCTAAATAAGGTTTTTTAATTTTTTATAACAACTGCCCGTTTTTGTGGATTATTTTTTACATATGTACGATTTTTGATTTGCAGCTCCGATCGAGGAGAAAGAGAAAAAAATTGAATTCTTACGCTTCGTGATGGCATTTTGCAGTAATTTAGCCCTGATTCCTTTAAGATCAGTCAGATATGCAATTTTGCTCATTTGACAAGACATCCCTGATTGTTGAAATTCTTTCACTGTCTATTATGACAAGTTGGGGTTACTGTCAGTTGGTATTTTTGTTCTGTTGACTGATGAAAAATGGACGTCAACTGCACTCGTCAGCTGAGACAAGCCGCATACACATGGCAGCGGATTAAAGATCATTTCCATGGAGACTGGAGTGCAGTCGGAAAAGCCGCGAAAATTCAGCGGTGAGTTTAAAATTTAATATTTTTTAAATAACTCATTTAATTAAAAAAAAATTAGGGGAATTGAAAATAAAATTGAGTCGTTTCATGATATTTGTGGACTTATACGAATTATTTAAATTATATTATTGATGGATTATAGAAAATGTACAGTCAGGAGGAAGGGGAAGGAGGAGGTTCCATATATCTAGACAAATATTTATATAAAAAATTACTACTTTTATGTCTTGAACGGATTAATTATTAATGCAACCAAGTTTCTAAACTATGTGAATTATTTTCGACAAGATAAATTCAGAAAAATTGATCTTCCCATCAGATCATTCGGAAAAATTTGAAGGTGTTATTATAAATAATTACCGATCTTTTTAATTTTAATTCATACCTCGGGTTTGGGGAGTTTCCTCATTAATTACTCGGGAAACATTTGAAGGAATCAACTGATTCGTCAGTTTTTATAATTTTATTATAATCTAGTGGACGAATACACGCAGAATCACATTTTCGATAAAAAATACAATTTTGAACGATTTTTCGTCTCCCTTGCTCTCAAAAAACATCGCAACCCTCAGAAATAAAATAAAAAATGAGAAATACCCGCGGTAAACCTCAGGGAAAAGTTATCCGATCCCCAATACGCGATTGCAGAAAGTAAAATTTTTATTAAACCTGCCAATAACCTTCGTGCAATTTCTCTCCCTCTCGTATTATTTTTACAACCCGTTTTACGACAGACGACTTGACTTTTTTTTTCTCTCCATCAGTTTTGTGTTGGTGAATGACTAATGTCAAGTTCCAAAGCACCAGTGGTTTTTTTTAATGGCCCGAAGAAGTCGAGGGATCAGGAGCAAAATAAATTGACTCCAAACGCGATTATCATGCCGCGGTCTTCCAAATTTGTTATTGTTCTATTCTCACGTGGGTCTCTGCCCATCAAAAAATGTATTAAAACTGCCATTCAAGCCAACCCTGGACACTTTTGACAGCCACAAATACGATAATCCATTGCGGTGGTCTTTGTTCATCTCGAAAGACAGACGCCTCGAATATTCCGATGCATGGCTTAAAATTTATTGTAAAATTTAACCTGACGTTTAGGAATTGTGTAGCCTCTGGTTCTCATCTTTTTACATTGAGATTTTAGCTAGAAAATGATACGTCCCGTAATGAAATACAAAAATGCCGTTTTTTCTTTGAATTTTTACTTGAAAAAATGGAGTCAATGGCTTTTTTTAACGAAATTATTTCGAAAAAACTATTTTCAAAACGAAAAATATTGTCTTTCTTTGAAAAAAAAATCTTTCCTAAAATCGTTGTGTAATTGTTTAATTAATTCAAACACTGAACAATGGATTAAATGAAATGAATTAATGAAATTCGATTAGAAAACTGATAACTTTCGACTCGCTCCAACGTCCGGTTGAATTTTACTGTGAACTATTCACCTTTGACACTAAATAATGATAAAACATTGAAATTGATTTATCACGGGCATTAAACTCACCGAAAATTCGGTAAACAGCAAAGTTGGCATTAATCCAGTGCTTTCTGAATAATTGAGAACAACTTGTACACATCCTTAGAGGCATGCCACCTAAAATTTCAAATTAACTCTTCCAACAACTGCATCTAGTTCCAAAAAACATGCATCATGATAGCAATTGTAGCCACGTAGAAATAGACGGTAGACGATAAATAATGGGATAAAAATTACTCGTTAATCCCTTCACTCGCACGTAAGTCAGTGGCATAAATTTATTATACCTACAGTTGTAGAATATGTGCAAGGATAACACCGACTGGCGCCATGGGTCTTGCCGACACCATTCCAAGGAAATAGAAAAATAACAAAATATATACCTGTGACAATGGAAATGTAATTATGAGAAATGATGGTGTAAAGCGTGTTTACTGTTTCATTAATAAATCGGAATTAATCGAGTATTGAAATTTTCCCGCGTAATCCGACGATTTTTATGTTCTCGCTTGAGCAACACTTTGCATTTTTGATATTGTTGCTATTTTTTTAATACGGATTTATGAGGCAATACGGAATAATATATAATGCCACGGTCTCGCGAGTGTAAAATATTAATTGAAAATATTTATTTCTCGGAGAAATTTTAGGGAGTTTTGAGGGGATGGTTATGATAATTGGAGTTCTACAAACAATCTCTTGAAAATTGTTTTTGTTTATGATGTTTTGGGGGAGTATCTGGGAGATGTTGTTTTTTGTTGATGGAGTTTCATCATTTTTTATTTATCTATAAGGACTTCTGTATTTTTATCGGAATTTTATTGGACATTTGTTTATAAAACGGTTGCTGGGGATTTCGTATTTTCCATAAGAATTATCGGTCATGAATTTTCCAGTTTTTTATCCTAGGAAAAACTTTGAAAATTTCGTTCAGGAGATTCTATAGAAAAATTAAATATCTTTTAATTGAATCACACGATCTAATTGGATAATCTTTTATAGAGATCATCCAGAAAATTATATCTTGAAAAAGAATTCAAATAAAAATTCAGTAGATGAATACATAAATAAAATAAATAAACGCTATGGAAATTTTTACGCTATGGAAAAATCGGTATTCCCTATTTTCAATATGAATTCCCTAGAATTTCTTAGAGGAAGATTTCCGTTTTTATTTTTTGTTTTGTTTGGACTTGGGGCAGTCCTTGTAATGTGACGTTTTATCGTCGGGTAAATGACAACTCGTGTCTAGCTCATTTTCTTTATTTGGGCCCCTGAAAAGAGTCCCAGGTAGATTGAGTCGCATCTATACACAACTATTAGCCGACCATTAGCTCGAGACCTCCTAGGGTTCATTTTCAAGGGATACCGACCCCTGGCCACCGCTTCTGTCCAACTTTTTTCAAATACTTTTTCTCCATTCGATATCTGAGATAATATTCAACTTCTACGATTTTCCATGATCCCCCATTCGATTAGATTTTCGCAATTTTCCACGGGTTTTCTTCTTCAAAAATTGGGAATTCCGTCTAGATGTTTTCTCTATATAAAAATCAAATCTATATCAACATTTATCAAAAATAAATAAATATTTGAGATAGGGCTGTAGAAAATTGACAATTCTATAGCATTCCTCAAATTACTTGTAAAAACGCGAGAAAAATTTCTTGGTATGTACAAAATATCCAGACGCAGTAATAAAATTAATTCTATAAATTTCCTGTAACGCAAAAAAAATCTATTGACAATTGTTGAAAAAATTGTTGTGTATAAATTTTTTGAGGCGAGAATTCGTGGAGAATTTTCCGTGTAGTTCTTCTCTTATCACCAGGAAGATGATCCTATCTTTTTGAGGTGTAATTCTGCAATTTTTATACCTCCGGAATTTTTAACTCCCCAATTCGCGGAAATATTGATATGCGCGATAAAAAAAAGTCAATGGCCATTAATGCATTCATATCTCCAGAGACTTATGTTTTCATGTGGTGAGAGATTCTATACTCTGTATCGTTTTTTTTTTAATCCGTGAATAGCCGCTCGGTGAAATGTTAACGTATCATATAAATAAACTATTACGGGACTTATAATCTAAATGGATAGACTTGTATCAGATTGGGCATTTACCTTGTTCGTTTCACCTCATTAATTATTTAATGAAATAAAATGTGGTGTACCGGAATGTTAATGCAAGCTCGTTTCAATAAAAAATCGATCGAAGTGGATACGATAACCTCATAAAGTCGCTGAGACGTTCCCGAGAAATCGCGGAAATTAATTATCATTTATTATTTATACATTTATTGGTGACTATCGGGGCACAACGGGAAAAAACTGCAAAAAAAAAAAACAACGGGAGATATTTCTGCGGCTGTTGGAGAAGAAATTGATGGGGAATTTTTATTTCAATCTTAAAGTTCTTCAAAAAAACGAAAAATTCGAGTTTTCACTATTTTTTTTTACATTCGTCAATTTATTTTTCTATAAAATAAATTCTGTACGGTAAAAAAAATAATTTTGTTAGAAGCACAAATTTTTCCAGAGCGATGATTTCCAAATATTTAAAAGAATCCAAGAAATAGATAAATCCAGTCATCCCTGATGCTAGATAAATTCCTCCAGACTAAAAAAACCAGTTTTCTCAAATCCTGAAAATCCGAGTCCTGAAGGAATAATCCCGCATAAATAAATAGGTCCCCGTCGTAAAAATGCGATTTAAAAATCGGCAATGCGTCAGACTATTGAATACTCGGATAACAATAAATGTATCGGTATATCGGTAACTGGATCGAATGACAAAATCGGATACGGTAATGTCCCTTTAATGCCGTGGATACAGACAAAACAATTTTATCCCACGGGTGCAGGGATTTCGTTGAAAAAAATAATAGAGTGTCAAAGATGATTCAATAGTCAACCGAGATTTCATCCTTAGGTGGTTTGGAAAATTGAGTGCCCTGAAACGTCACTCTGAGCTGAGCCGCCACCCGGAGACGCGTTAATTTGCATTTGCACGCGAGCCGGCTTTTGCCTTTTACATCCCATGTGTGTTACGGTTTTCTCAACCACTCGTTTCATATTTTTTTTTACACAATTTTTTTTCCCCTCACAAGGTGTCCTTCTCACTCCCCTGGTATCCGTATGATCCGGTGCAGAGTAATGCCGATGCACTTGAGACGAGCTTGAGCGTATCGGCGATAATTAATAAATTTGCCGGCGCCGGGCGTCGCGTGTTCCGGTTCATTGCCGGCTTCTTATTTATTTTATTATTATATCTCCTTTTCTTCCTTTTACCCTCTTTTTTCTCTCGTCTGTCTTTCTGTCGCGACAAAATTATTAAAATACAAAAAAAAATAATAGCGGGGGATTTTATTATTTTTGGTGTTCTCTCGGGCAAATTGAATGTGATGCGAACGATGACACGGAATTCTCGAGCTGTTTTATTGCCTGATGTCGATGGGATTACTCTGCACGATTTTTTTTAGAGAATTGAATATTTTTTTAGAGTCTACATCCGGTGTTATTGCTTGTTAGATATTGTCATTGCTGTTATTTTGGGGGGATTTTTGAAAATTCAATTCGGGTGCAGATCTCATACAACTGTCTATTATGAAATTGTGTAAATACTCCCTCTTATAGGCATTATTATTTACAATTATTATTACAGCTTCGGTTATAAATATTCTATAGATCGTGGTATATAAAATCTAGAGATTAAAAAATTGTTAAGAATAATGTATAAAAAATAGAAATATATCAATCCTCGAAAAAAATGATGGGACTGCTCTCATCTGTCTATAGATAAAGCTGTAGAAAATATAATTTGACTACAATATTTCTATAAAAAAAAAAAACAACATATCTATAATATAATAAATATCTATAATACATAAAAATAAAATATAAATATATATAATTATAATATATATCGGAATGTTCTATAAAAATTCTATAGATTATTTTATGACCGATAGAATTATATATCGAATTTAATATAATATAATTTCTATAGAAATATTCTATGGAAATTTTGATGGACTTTTTTATAGCCTTGAAAATAATTCCAGAAGTCTTTCTCGGTGTTAAAATCCCCTCCCCAAAATTCAATACCCCTTGCCTATAGAACTCTCCGAAATCCTCACAACACCAATTTACCCCCCTCGGAATAACCCCTCCCATTACGATACACTCGACACGCAAGCTAAATTAAGTGAGAAGTACCGGATTCAGAGCTTCTGCCTCGTTTTCTCATGCATACCCACTCAATCCACCCATGCATTCATTTCAAAATTGGCGTGTACAAAATATACGAGTGGGGTAAACGTTTTCACCAGTGCGAATTCTCTTGATTCCAGGTGTAAGGGCCCGGAACATTTCAAAATTTATCCCGCGTTTTTCCATTATTGGGGGACATGGAAAATCCAAGTACAGCGGCTCGTTAATTTCCTCATTAATGTCTTAATTAATTTGGTGGATAATGGGGGATTATTTGACCTAGGGTAGATTGAGAGAAAAATTTCTGTATGTGTGGACCATGCCAGCCATGAGAGAAGTCAATAATTTTCCATTTCCATTTTCCGTTTTCCATTTTTTATTTTCGAGAAATCCCACGTGATAGTCTATTGATTCAATTAATTATTAACCTGCTTAATA
The DNA here is from genome assembly GCF_000806365.1 of Fopius arisanus. Classification (NCBI taxonomy): domain Eukaryota; kingdom Metazoa; phylum Arthropoda; class Insecta; order Hymenoptera; family Braconidae; genus Fopius; species Fopius arisanus. Next base: position 44,422 of record NW_011887842.1, read on the forward strand.
ATTAATTTAATCAATTGACTAATTACCCAATTATCAATGCTTAAATACATAATTTATCTATTTATCTTTGTTTAAACATTGAAATAAAAATGCATTGATCAATGAATATTTTGTATACAGCAGATTAAAAATATGATATATCACTATATAATATATCGAGTATAAAATATATTCGAAAAAATTCCTGGAGAAAATAATTTCCACTCTTAACATAACAATTTATTTATTTATCAAAATACCAAAATACAAATATCTTGTGATATTATTATATGATATATCTGTAAAATATATTTGATTCATGTATTTTT